>NW_017732719.1:126747-128198 GCF_001890085.2 Hipposideros armiger | reverse complement strand
TGCAGACAAAATGAATTCATGAATGCTCTTGACTCTGTTAGAAAGTCAAGGAATTCCTTTCTTGTACTTCTTGCCTGGAATTCTAATGGAATAGAATAAAAACTATATGCCAAAGTAATAAAAGATGCTTTCAGAGAATTATATCACTAATCATAAACAATTTATTCTTCTCCAGAATTTATTGTTCCTTTTAAGTAGTTCTAATGGTCATCCCTGAAATAAGGACAAAATTTTTTTCAGATTATGAGAAAGTAGCATCAGATATACAAGACTCAGAATACAAGGGCAACAAATATGGCATTTATCCAACTATATCAATTATCACTTTGAATGTCAATGGTCTAAATGCAGGAATTAAATGATAAAGAGTGTCAGAGCGGATCAAAAGACAAGACCCAAGTATATGTTGTCTACAAGAAACCACTTTAAAATATAAGACACACGTAAATGGATAGAGAAAAATATACCACACTGACACAAATCCAAAAAAAAGCAAAAATAGCTGTATTAATTTCAGACACAACAGACTTCAAAGTAAGAAAAGTTATCAGGGATAAAGAAGGCCCCATTACATAAGGATAAAAGTCCTTCTCCAAGAAGACCTGACCATCCCTAGTTGGAGACTTCTTCACCCCTCTCTCAGAAATGGACGGGCCCAGCAGACAGAACGTCAAGGAAGACACAGTGAAACTCAACGTCACAATCAATCAACTGGATGCAAAGAACACCTGACTAATCACCCAACATCAGCATTCTGCCCAAACTCGCAGGGAGCATTTCCCAAAGGTAGACCACATTCTTAGCCACAAAACATACCTTCCCAAATTAAAAAGGACAAGAGTCATGCAATGACTGCTCTCAGACCGCAGTGGAATTAACTAGAAATCAATGACAGAACGATAACAGGAAAATCCTCAAATATGTGGAGATTAAACAGCCACTTCTAAATAATGCACGTTTCAGAGAAGAAATCTCAAGAGTAATTAAAAATATTGTTAAGTAAACCAAATTAAAAATGCAAATGGTAACAAATGTACCCGACTCGTGGGGGGAGATATTGATATTTGGGAGGCTATGCTGTGTAAGAATAGGGATGATATGGGAAAACTCTTTACGTCCCCCCCAATTTTGTGGTGAGCATTACACTGCTTAAAACAAGTATTAATAAGGGCCGGCCGAGAGGCTCAGTTGGTTAAGAGCTCGCTCAAGAGTGTGAGCTCTGAGCAACAGCGGTTCAATTCCCGGCCCGAGCTGAGCAGCCGCTGAGCTGCCAACAGGTGGCAGGATAGCTCAGCTTAAAAAAAAAAAAGGTCTTAATAAAAAAATGCTAAGTGAAATAAGTCAGTCAGAGAAAGACAAATATCATATGATCTCACTTATACGTGGATTCTAAGGAACTGAATGGATGGGAGAAGTGGACGGAGATAGTCTCAGAGACACAGAGGAAGAAC
>NW_017732719.1:125260-126281 GCF_001890085.2 Hipposideros armiger | reverse complement strand
AAAAAAGTAATTGGGATGTTCTAGGAGGACCAAAGGATCAAAATGAAGTTCTGTGAAAAGAAGTACAGCTCATGAAACATATTTATTAAGAAAGAACAGAAAAGGAAGAAGTGGCCTGGCAATGTGGTAGAGAAAATTTTGGCCATGGATTAGCACAAAAATGAAAACTTTCCTTTCAGCACTGAATGGGGCTCCGTGCCACGCAGGCTGTTGTACAAAGAACACAGGCTACTCAAGCTTCTTCACTGCCTTTTTTTTTTTCCTTCTCTAAGTTTATTGGGGTGATATTTATGGAAACAACCGAAGTGTCCTTTGATAGATGGCTGGATAAAGAAGATCTGGTATACATACACACTGGAATACTACTCTGCCATAAGAAAAGATGAAATAGTGCCATTTGCGACAACATGGATGGATCTTGAGTATCTTATGTTAAGCGAAATAAGTCAGACGGAAAAAGTCAAGAAACATATAATTTCACTGATACGTGGGATATAAAACTGAAAGCAACCAAGGAACAAGACAAACAAAGGAACAAAAACTCATAGGCACAGACAATAGTTTAGTGGTTACCAGAGGGTAAGGGGGGAGGGGGCGGTAGATGAGGGTAAAAGAGAGTCAAATTTATGGTGATGGGAGGAGAACCTCCACTGCCCTCTGATGTGCTGTGTGACCTTGGGAGTGTGGCTGAAGGAGAGAGATCCACAGATGCCTCAGATGGAGACCTGGGCAGGATGACTTACCTGGCACAGGCTGTGAGGACTGAAGGGTACGACAACGGGAAGCAGCTGTGAGATGGCTTGCCATAGGGCAGGCTTTCGGAAAATACCACAGATTTCTCCTGGAATCTCCCCCTCGATAAATTGATACAGCCTATTATGAGGAGTTTTTAAATGTGGACTTTGCAAATTTCTGTTGATGTTGTTCCGGTAAAGTCTCACTTAGGTGTCTAGTCATCTCTGATTTCTCTCTCTGCTAGGAAATATCACGGCAAAAGGAATTGGAATGTTCACGTTCTTTT
>NW_017732719.1:123129-124110 GCF_001890085.2 Hipposideros armiger | reverse complement strand
GACCTTACATTTACCAAAATGTAAACTGAGAAGCTCAGAGCTGAAGCGTTCATCTTGATAATAGCCAAGAAGTCAATTGAATTTCTTTTCCAAAGAAGAACTGAGTCACACTGAGCTATTTTCAGTAATTTTATGTGTGTTCACTCAAGCCAAGCTCTCAAAGAGAATTGTTTGCATATTGTAAACACTCAGCCAAAGTACATTTAGTTGAGAATACCAGAATTACTGCAGTTCTTTTTTTTAATGTGGCCTGGCGCTCTTCAAGGAAAATTTTTTTATTCTTAAATAAGTTTCCAGCACAAATGGCACGCCCCCATATGTATCATATGATAAAAAGCCATTTTTGTTTTGTTGTTTTGTTGATAAATTTAGAGATGATTCATGTTTACAATTTGTTATGTTTCTGGTTTTTTTTTTCAGTCTTGTCTTCTATAATTGACAATATATTTTTAAAATGAGTGACATGATGCTTTCATTGGGTTTCCCTCAGGCACAGGGTACTTTGAAGTGAGATACAGTAAGTATCAAACGGAAGGATTCCAAAGAGAGGCCGTCCTAAAAATTGTGATCATGACACAGATGGAACAAGACTCAGAAATGCAGTAGCATCTCGTTGGCTCCGTCTGTGAAGCTTAGGTTACTGAACAGCAGTGAATCTATTCTGCATTCTTTTCAAGTTACAAGGTCAGCAAGGACTTAGGGCCCCGGGGATGAGGGGGTAAAAGAACTTAACTATCCATTTGTTGGACTCCAGCCCACTGTTTAGTGCTACTTGGCAGCCTCTTCCGTCTGTGACAACCTAGAATGAGGAGTGTATTCAATCCTTCACAGTATACATTCCATATAGACAGGATGAAAAGGTGTATCGTTGTTGGAATAATGGCGAATGGCTGAGCGTTATCACATTTTGAGCCTGTACTGTGTGATGGTCTTTTAAACCTGAAATCTACCTTTGACAATGTTAGGTGATGATGACTTTCC
>NW_017732719.1:120752-121645 GCF_001890085.2 Hipposideros armiger | reverse complement strand
TCCTGCTTTGTCCTGTTGTCACTAAACACTATATTTTAATGATTTATCCATCCTGCTCTCCCATATCTATTCTGTTGCTTCTAGCTGTTGCATAGTATTTCTTGGCAATCTTCACCACATTATATCTACCATTCATCTGGGTGATGGGAAACAGTTTGTCGCGAAGTCACCACCATCCCCGTCAGGGATGCATTTAGCATCATTGCGTGTGTTTCCTTGTTCACCTATTCCTCAACTTCTCCTTGGTCCCTAATCTGGTGTCACACAGAAGTCACTGTTCATGTGTATTTCTTCAATGCATTCACCTTCTACCCTTCTCTTTATAGCTTGTGCTCACTCAGTGTCTTAAATCACTCAGTTTATCATCAATGCCTAGAGCCGCTATGGGCACTATGAGACTCTGAGAATTTTCTCACTAAAAATAGATTTTGAGTAACTATATGACAAATCTCATTTTCTCCAGCAGTTCTGTCCAAATCCAAAGAAAAATATGAGTCCCCAAAGTGACACATGGTAAATGAACTTGAAATGGGTCATTTAGAAAGAAGCGAGCAAATTCAATCAAAATCTTACAAGAACAACTAATGTTTGGTGTGCAAGTGCTTTAAATAATCTATGGGAAAAAAGGTAATTCTGAAACTTATCTTTGAGAGGGTTACTTTATACTTGGGTTCTGCAGTTAAACTTAGGTTCCTGTTATGCTTTATATTGTGAATATCTCTTATAATAAAAGATATTTTAAATGAGGATTCCCAATCATCAGAAATACTATCATACGTATTCTCTTCATTTTGTAAATGTTTCTTACAATTATGGGAGTTGCCTTCGAAATTCGTTTAATATTCATATTGGAATAAAGCATCTGCTGTGCCAGATGGGGCAAATGATACCGA
>NW_017732719.1:117956-119127 GCF_001890085.2 Hipposideros armiger | reverse complement strand
GCTTTCACACGCCTTCCCTGACGAGGTCTTTGCTTATGGATCTGAAGCACTGCACATCCTGTGGGTGTATTCACACCTTAAATCCTGGCTGTAAACCTTACCTAGTGCCTCACTGTTTCTTTTGTCATTCCCCACAGCTAACTTTCTACATTTTCACTGCTCTCCAAGGGTTTTAACATCACTAGTTCTCTTAAAGACCACCATTGGTCTTATCTAGTTAAAAAAATTTATATACATATAATTTCATATAATTATATGTATAAATTATATAAACATATATAAGTTATATATATTTATATTATATATATTATATATATACACACATATAAACATACATATATGTAAAATGTGGCTGCAAACTTCATTTAGCAGAACATGGTATTTACCAATAAACACAGTCTTTCAATACACATGAACCACACAGGAAATTCTGTTATATTTTAGATCACAAAGTAAATCTAATAAAAGTCCAAAATCTAGTCAACATATAGACAACATTTGTTTACAACAATTCAATGAAATGTTCATATTAATAAGACAAAATGGGCAAAGATTATGAGCAGACAATTTAAAAAGAAGGAACTACAAATGCCTAAAAAGGAGATACACATGTTTTCAACTTCCCTAGTCATCTGGAAAGTTAAATGAGCAAAGAACTATTTTCACCCACCAGATTGGCAGTAATTTAAACTAAAAATAGGTCAGTCACATTCCAGCTTGGCGAGAATGTGAAGAGATGGGACCCTATACATGTTGGGAGAAGCAAAAATGTATAGTCTTGGAAAAGATAATTTGGCAGTATCTATTGTCTGTATCCTTTAACTCAGCAGTTCCATTATGAGTCCTTTTTCTGTGGAAATACGTGTTTAGGCACATAATCACTTCTTAAGAGATGTTCCTTACCAACTTGTGGCTATTAATAAGTGAATGGAAATAACCTAATGAGTGTTAATAAAAAAATTATTAAAGTGGTCCATGGCCTGAGATGGAATCATCTCCATGGCATATTTTTACATGGAAAGAAACTCCTGGAATCACACATCTGATTTCATCCTACTCATGAAAAATAATACAAATATATAATAAAATATATACAAACATATGTAAGCACATTTTTGTTGTACATGTATATAAGTGTGTGTGTGTGTGTGTGTGTGTGTGTATATATATA
>NW_017732719.1:103881-116218 GCF_001890085.2 Hipposideros armiger | reverse complement strand
ATATCACCTCCATATGTCTATACATGTCAATATAGTTATACCAAGTTGCATTAACACAGCAAAATACTCATTTATAAGACATAGCCTAGGTTGAGATTTTTTTCCCAAGTTTATTTTCTCTAATGATTGTAAGAACATGAATAAAACCAAAAGCCACATTATTAAAACAGGAGAAAAGGATGAAGTTTTAAACATTTTCATTATTCTCATTACATGTCAGTTACTTCAAACATCTTAAAATCACCACTGTACAGCTTACTTTGTACTTTGTAGAAAATATTGCTCCATTTACAGTTTCCTTTCTATCTAGTCTTTTCATCAGAAAAAAAAATCAATTATCTAGTGTCAGTATATTTTAATCTTCTAATGGCTTATCAAAATTTCTAGCCCTCAATTTAATACATATACTAAAATGTAATTACGGAATGGCTGTATCTGATCAGCCTTCTGTCGCATTTACTTATTATAAAATATGTGTATGAAAATGATATTTGTTATTTCATAGATATTACCATTTTGTTCATTTTGGGAGCGGCACTTACTTCTTTGGTATAACCTCACTTTGACATGTTCTCAGCTGCTCACCAACTCGTGGGAAGTTAACTGGGGCAGCTTTCCTTTCCACTTAAGTCGTCTCCTGTGGTTCCTTAGCTGTTCTTAAGCTTCTTTTAGATTTCTACCATCAATAATCTCTTAACATGCTGACAGAGGAAGCAATCGAGAGGTATTTTTATCTGCCCTTATATGATTTCACTTATTATGCGCTGTGACTTAGCTGCAATAATATGCTTGTGCATCAGCTCAACTTTGTACTGAATGAAAAAAATGACTCAAAACCTGTGGAAACATTTCTATATTCTATATATTCCATTTTATTACCTACAAAGACATGAAATGTAAAAGTCCCACATGGCTTAAGACACTGATGTGCTACATTACACAGATGGAAGACACAATGGAATTACACAATGGAACACCTAATGTGTTTGTCAGGTGGGAAATTCTCCTGTTTCCTTCAACACACTGAAACGATACCCCACGCTTTAGCTGTTAATATATATTTAAGGAGAAATTTCCAGACTCACACAAATAGAGTTTAATGACATCATTACCCAGATTTTATAATTATGAATTTTGTCTTGCAAATGCTCATCATAATAGTCATGTAGCACAGAGAAGCTCAGTGCCTATGGCCACTGGCCAAGAGTTTTGAAGGCTGGCCTGCCAAGGGGAAATGGCTGTTACTATGTTTATAACCCTTCCATTATTCATTGAGTAGTCCTTTATTTGAGAACAGCTCCACATACAACTTCTGATAATGTAAACTAAATTCTCATCTTTGATTCCTATGTGTGTAATTTCAACTAAGATTCAACAAATCCAGAAAAAGTTAAAAGAGGAAAAGGCAGAATTAGGCAGAGGATATTGAGATGGTCAAGAAGATTTTTTTTTTTTTAATATATGGAAGCCCTTGTATGGTTATATGTCATTAAAGAATTATATATTTACTCTGGGCTTCAGTGAACTTACTCCCTAGTAGGAAAAACTTAGTTCAAACATGCACATTGTTTTGCTACAAGAGAAGTGAATTTACCACATTTAAACTGTGATTACATGGATAATGGGTGCACTTAATTCAGGAAAACAGAATGGATGCTTTCTGAACCACCAAAATGCAGCTCAGACCAAAGGAAACGGTTTAACAACCTCAGATGCTAACATAGTAGAGCCATTTTGTCTTCAAACTCTCACTTTTCTCCGTTTCTACTGCAAAACTCATTTTTAGGTCACTACACAGCTGATATTCTAATTCTTCATAGAGACAGTCAGACACACTCTTTTTTTTCTTCCTCCCTGTTTCCCTGCTGATCTTTATTTTCCGTTTTAACTCTTTCACTCTCTTCAGCCCTTCCTTCAAAGAACATAAAGAATGATATATATAGATGTATTTTCTTCTAATGGAAGATGCAGACAAGTAAGCAGGCAGTGTCTGATAAACGCTTAGGGAAATCAGGATAAACATATAATCTCTCTCTGTCTCTCACTCTCTCCCATGTAGCTCCAAATAAACAAAAAAATGAAAAAATTTTTAAAATCAATTAAAATGCATTCCCATTATCTACCTACCTACATTTACCTATCAGCTCTCAATTATGTTATCAATTATCCAGTACCTATCAATCTATCAATCTATATATCCCTCTGTCCTTGTACATACATATCATTGTGCACCTTCCTCCTGACCACTCATCTATGCACCAATTATTTCCTCATCATTTTAGTAGAAATTACTAGTGCTTTAATTAGTAAATTTATTTTCCGGGAGATTGTCTTCAACAGGTTTTCCAAATATTTTAAACATAATTTTCTGTACATCTCCTAATGTGGATTGACTTTTGTTGTAGAACGTACATTTTAACACCGTGTAATTTGTATCAACACTACCTTATATACTGATAAAGTCTGCCATATGGATAAACTAAATGAATAATAATTAATTTCAAAATGTAAAAACTACTACATGGATCAAATTTTCCAAGTGTTTTTTTTTTTTTTTTAAATCTTAAGGTCGATAAAATAATTTCTCTTGTCTTATATGTGCAGGGACAGTGGCATGGATCACGGTCATAGTTTCAAAGGGGTAATAATTTATAAATACATGGATGAGCGTTTATCAAAGCATTGGGGGATATGTTCATGTGTTACAAATAACATACTGCACTTAAAAAACAAACACTGTAGGCTGTCTATAATAAACTAGTTTAAATATAAAGACATAGGTTCAGATACAAGCACGGAACAAGATACGCCTTGCAAACACTAATGAAAAAGGAACTGAAGGGGCTTTATCAATATTAGACAAAGTTCTCTTCAGAACAAGGAGTGTTTTCAGGGATAAAGCAGGATATCACATATAGATAAAAGGGTAAATCAAGGATAAAGAAGAGCGATTCTAAGCCATTTGCATGTGACCACAGAACTTTAAAACATGTAAACAACTTATAAAACTAGAGGAGAAGTAGACAAGTCCAAACTGGAAGACCTAAGCAACACTGCGTACCCATGTCACATATCTGACATGTAACACACCACCCACCAGGAGCATGATATGCTTCCAGTCATATCAACATTCACTAACTTAGACTACACTCTGTACTTTAAAATTTAGAGTGCTTTATGCTTGCATTCTTGCTGAAGAAAATTCTCAAATCAACGATATAGGCTTTCATTTTAAAGAGCTAAAAAAAGAAGAACAAACGCAAAACAAGAAAATGATCAAGTTATAAGAGGAGATGTCACTGAAAATGAAAAAAGCAAACAATAGAGAGAATCAATAAATAAAAAAATACATTTTCATTTCATACCCAACTTACAAAAAATGCTTTTTTTGAAAATAATAATAAATTTGATAAACTACTATCCAGAGTTATCAAGAAAAATAAAGAACACCAATGACCAAAATCAGTAATGAAAATAGGAAATAACGACAGACCCTACAGATAATAAAAAGGTAAAGTACAAATTAAAAAAATACTTTGGATAATTTATACCCATGAACTTAATTAATCAGATAAAATGGGCCTAATCTGCCAGATATACAAACAAAGAAAACTCACTGAAAAAGAAATCAACTGACATATTTACCAAAGGAAATTGAATACATACTTTAAGGTATTCAAACAAGAAAATATTAGGCCTACGTAGCTCCACAGGCAACTTCTACCAAAAATTTAAAGGGGAAATAATACTAATTTTACAAATATGAAAAGTTTCTCAGAAAACAGAAGAGGAAGGACCACTTCACCAAGTAATTTTATGAGGCTAGCATTGAACTGAAATAAAAAGCATACCAAAATATTATAAGAAAATTATGGACAACTGCCATCTTTAAAATAGTGCAGAAGTCCCCAAGAAAATATTATCAAATCAAACACTATGCACAAAACCCACCGTTTAACAGAGAAAACGTGAATATTGTTCCTTAAATTCAGGAACAGGTCAGGAAGGTGTGCTCCACCATCTCTCTACTTAACTTGTGTTAAGGTCCCAGCCAGTGCAATGTGACAAGACATTGTGTGACATATAGATCACACGTGTATACATGCTATTGTACATGGAGAAGAATAGGGAAGTATTAATAAGATAAAGTAAAACTCCACAGAGCTCACTGTTATTTCAGAGATTCAGACATTTTTTTTTTCTAAAATATTCTTGGATTGTATCAAATCTGGTTAGACTTCTTAAAAAGTTGATATAAAAAAATTATTGCCAGTGTTTTTCACTGTTTTTATTTTAAAAGATTTTTACTCTACCATTCCAGAAGTTCTTATGCTTGATTAATTTTTGAATAACTTGAAAAAAAAATATCAGAGGAGTCAGTCCAGTTTTGAAAAATGGCCCTGTGACATTTGGGTATGTTATCACTCAGTGATACGTATTTTTTGGTAGTTGTGATGATGGTAAACTTATTCTTTCCATTGGAATGCAAGGCCTGAGAACGTCCTTCTTTTAACCTTTCCTTACATATTTAAAAAGTCTGAATTTCAGATGGAAGAATTGCCAAAAGTAGAAACCATAACTATTGACATTTGTCAAGTGTCCTCCTGTGAGGCGCTATGATATGTACTTCACAGGAATGAACCTATTCAATACTAAGGTATTTCCATGCCACCGATATCATCAGCTTCCTCACTTCATAAAGGAAGTTTAGAAAGCTCATGTAAACAGCCAAAGTTTACACCATTCGTCAGTTGCTTTTGCATAAATTGCTCTTAAAATGGTGCACAATGCCTCACTAAGCTTATGTTAAAACACCTATTCTCACATTTCACAGATATAGACAGTTTTGCTAATCCCCGTTGCTTTGCTGAGTGAGGTTTGGTCAAGCAGTTACGCATTATCTGTAAATAATCTATCTCTATAAATAATCTAAATCTACAAAGTAAATTTCCAGAAGCACTTTCCATCTCTATCATCACTCTATTTTTCTGCAAACCAAACCAAATGAGGTGACTTTGTATCCAGAAGATAGTGCTAGAACCGTGTTATTAGAGGAACTTTTGACTTCATGGTATCAGAGGGCTTCATCCTTCAGTTACAAAACAGGAGCTTCTAGCAAATTTTGTGAATAAAGTCATTTTGAATAGCAATCTACAATGTCTAAGAAAGACATAGGACAATGTGACCTGACTGAATTTCGGCTGCTGCCTTGGAATAGAATCTACTAATTGAAGTCATTAAATTGAGAGTGGAATATATGGGGCCAAAGTACCTGAAATAGGAAATACGAGATTCCCATGGGCTTGGTTAGGGGCACGCCACAAATAATACCAACCTACGCACCTGTAGTTTATGGAAGAAAACACTGGATTGTCGGAAAAGTCATGACGCATTTTTGCAACGAAAAACATAGAAAAAATATGTCATGACTTTTCCGACAACCCAATAAATGTCAACGTTAATTGCCTAACTCAGTATCATTTTTATTCCTCAGAATCTTATACTGATGATGCTTCTGAAGTGTTCATTTTCTTTTAATCAGAACTTTTGTCTTTTAACCTCTCTCGGCACTGTTATCGTCATCCCGAGAGCAAGGAATCGATAGGTGACATCTAATGAGAGACTGTAATTTGTTGGCTTCAAACACAGATCATTAAATTGGCTAGCAAGTTTGCTACATTTTCATGGAGGGGTCAGCTGCAAGGTCATTTGTCTTTTTTTAACATAAGGATCAAATGGAATATTCCCTGGTTTAAGCGAGCAATCGGCACAGATAAACACACTTAATTATAGATCTAATTTGTGTCACTTTTATAGTGACATTTTCTTTTATGTGTTTGCAGCCTGTTTCAATTACATGGGGCTTTTCTTTCATTTTCAAATTCCTTAATGTAGGGCATTCTATAACATATTTTATTCTTGAGTTACACCGGATGACTTACAACCCTTAAATTATTATTTTATTTGCCAAATCAAATTCATTTTATGCTTAAGTCCTATTCCTTTTAATGTTTTGATAACCCGGCTCTGATGAGTTCTTTTACCTAAGTTTGATAAGCACATAAAAAGTTGGATAAGTCTTAGTTCAGCTTTTTCCTGTATCAAGCCAGGGCAAACTTCCTGCGCGGAGCGTCCTGTGTCTGCTAGGGACAGCGATAACGTGCTAGAGAAAGAATATTAATTTATAAGCATGAACCGGGTTTAATAAATTAACCAAGAGTTAAACTCCGGTGATATCATTCAGCCTCATCACTAGCCTTTATTAACCATAGACTTAATTACAAACGAAAAACAGAGGCTGTGAGAGCTTTCCTATAAGGCCTGAATTGTACTCTACTGTTACATTTCCTTTAAGAAAAAATAACTAAACAGACTAAGGAGCGGGCCAGCCAAGTGGCGTGATGGTTAAGAGCTGGCTTGGGACGCCAGAGGGCCCTGGTTCGGATCCCACATATGAGGGCCAGTGACACTGCCCTCCACAGCTGAGATGCTGAACTGCGGCTCAACCTGGAGCTGGGCTGCCATGAGTCGCCGGTGATGGCTTAGGCTGCAGCCCCTGTGGCAGTGGGTTGCCGTGGGCTACTGTGTGTAGCCAGCAGCCGCAGTGAGCAGCCATCCAGAAGCCGGCGACTGATGTGCCTCGCCCGGGAAGAGCGCAATGATGGTGCCAACTTGGGCCAGTGAAGCGACGTCCTCCACAACTAGACTGAAGAACAAAACGACAGCAACTTGTCTGTTCCCCTTCCCCCAATTCCCCAGTGCTGTTCCTATCCCCCTAACCCCCCAATTAAAAAAAAAAAAGACTAAGGAGCATAAATAAAAGGAGATTCTCTATGAGGACTACACTTACCAAACCAGTGAATATATTATTTTCCTGTGACAATGTAAGGAAGCAGGATGGACAAGGTGCTTTGTGGTCTGATTTATTCAGACTATCTGCTTTTATCTCATTACAGCACAGGTGTTCTTTTATCCAATCCACCATTTATTTTCTGTTGTTTTGCAGGCTCTGGGGAAACAAATACCCAGCTGTTGTAGGAAGCCGGTGAAAGCTACCATGTCATGGGAATAGAAATAGAAAGAGACCAGTTTTCATAAGGCCAGTGAATATGCTACAGTTGGTTATAAATTGCATGACCAAATCAGCTTTTGAGATATTGAAAATAGAACTGCAAACAGAGAAAAAATGAAGGGGGGGAAAAAACAAAAACCCTCTAAATTAATATGAATATATATTTTCTGCTGCTCGAGATGTCTTATATGTATAAGTGCATTTGCTTTACAAACGTACTATTCTATTCATTTATTCCTTTGAGGTACACAAATATTAGGAACTTTGTCACTTCCCTACCACATTGTTCATTGGTAACTACCCAAGTGAGCTTTCTCGTTGTGCTACTTTGAGTTAGCTGATTGTATCATTAGGCACAAACATTAAAAATACCACAAACTATTTATATAAGTGAGCTTTTGGTTATCGTTAAACTGATTGTGTGCACCATATAACGCTGTTAGTATAAAATCATCCAGTGCATGGATTTAACTGCTTGGTACCGTTTAATCTGAGCAGGGTGTTTTGGTGTGTGTTACTGGCTTTTCTCACTCACACCTTGTGCTTTAAGCCACGTCTCTCACTTTTGCTAAAACTATTGTCATAAACACTAAATTGATCGTACTCCTTAAAATAATGCTTAAAAGTTAACTGCAGTGTTCCCGCTTCTTTTAATACTGTACGTCAACATCACATGCTGTTAGTATCTTACGTAATTTATAACATAATCAGATCGCTCTGAATGGTTCCATGGATCCCGTTCTCTGCGTCCCCATCTGGATGCTCATTCATTTTATATAATTTCTGCAAAGCGGTTCTTCTCAAACATGAATCTGATGGATTTTCTGTTACTGAAAACCCTGCTTGCTCTCATGGTAATGCTCACGACGATAACATGGTCTGTGACCCTTATGGTATTGGTCACTTTTTTATCTTCCCAGTTTTCAACCCATCCACGCTTTTCTCCCACGCATTACTATATACAAGGCATATTTCACATTTCTTTTCTTAAGACGTCTCATCTCTGGACTGAGTTTGTTTCTGCCACCAGGAACGCTATGATCCTATTCCACGTAAGATGCCTGCACACCTGCTTTCTATCGTCATATCTACGGTTTGCAAACTCTTCTTCCAGATGACTGAAATAGACCTCTCTTCAGCACCTTCTTCTACACGGGTGGCTTGGTGGATCACTGACTTGCAACCTCCTTTACTTCTTTTCCACTCCTCCCTACATTGAGGCATTCTCAAGGTAGCAGGTATGTGCCACATTGGTGGGAAATTGTTAAGTCAGGTAGTAAAGTAAGTTATGGTTCTAGACAAGTCTGCTTTCTTTCTGATTCACTCGGATTGCTGCTCTAAGCCCTCCCCACACTAGAATTCTAGATTCATCACTATCCTCTGTCCTGGGGCTGTAACTCATTTGCTTTCTAAACCAAATATCGTAGATGCTGAGTTAATATTTGTTGACTAAATTATAAAAGAATTGATAACAATCAACCTTGTTTGTACATTTACAATGGAAATTCAGTGCAAATTAATAGTGAACTATTATACCCTTGTATTCACTAACAAAGTTAGAGAATGTTTTCGATAATTAACATACATAATATCACGATCCATCAAAATGAACAGAAACAGCAGATGCTATGGAGACAGCATGTCCTACACCCTGGAAACCAGGTTCCACGTCCTCTTATCAACTATCTCAGAGCTGCGAAATTATTCTGTGGGACCCTTTGATAGCTTTTGACTAACTTGCAATTATAGGTGTGAAAACTAAAGACATAGCTGCTAAATAAAGCAGAAGTTAGTTTTCCTCCAAATAATGTTTTCTGTGGATTTAAGTGTCCCTCAGAATAAGCAAGCCTATATGATAATGTAGACTATGAATAAATAAAAGTGAGCATCCTACGAATTCGCCCCATTTAAAGAGCAATCGATGGTGTGACGAGTGAAAAACAAAACTGTGAGGCTACTATACAAGTTCTGTTTGCAGTTTTAATTTCTTTTTTAATTCTGGCAGGAAACTTCAAAAACTAATGATCAATAAAGTGATTAACATGAGTCAACACACTGTATTCATGTTCTGTGTGCAAGTGTGAAAATCAGCCAAGATTTACTCAGGTTGGAAATGTCATTTTCTCCCCCTTCAAACTAGTTTCTTGAAGTCTATGTGGAAAGCATTGTCTTTATAATCACCAATTGGAAAATCCAGAACACGTCATTATTATTTTTAATATCATAGTTCTTTTAAATTGTTAGAGAAAAGAATAAGAGTTCACGTAATAACAACCTCCTAACCCTGAACTGTCTCATACATTTTGCAATAAAACCACATAGAACGAAAAGAACATATATTATGGAGAACATTTTAGGTGTAACCATGAGACAGAGAATATTTCAAGTTTCAGATGACCCATGAGCAGAAAAATGAACCCAAATTCAGCACAGCCAACTCCAGGAACCTGAGGCTGGGTTTGGATTGTCTTTAGGAGCCTGAAATTCTAGATGATCATGTAGGCAGAGTGTTCTTTGAAAAAGTGGGACAATCTACAAGAGGCAGCAGACCATTGGAGACTGTGCAGGAAAGAGAAAGGAGAAAAAAAGAGAAGAAAATTAGGCGGCTTAGAACACAGATCACAGCCCAATGAGAATAACATTGATTATACCAACAAACGAGAGAAGCCGTCAGCCAACAGCCAGAACCTCAGACTCTCACACCTGACTCAGTACAGCCTTTACTGATGATCCGAGAAAATATAAAATTTGAAGATAAAATAACATAGTAACTATGCAAAGATTATACATGGAGAAAACAGAAAAAAACCTTGGGACACTTTAGATCGCAAAAATTCTTCCTATAGACAAACATGGAGTAGACAAAATTATACAATGCCCTGACCTGATTAAATATTGTTTAAAAAGCATTTATAGATATTAAAATAATGCTCTCAAATCAGAAATGCAAAAACTTAAAGCAAAAGTGGACCACATTTGACAAAAAACAAAACGGCAAACTTTACTGGCAGATACTGCATTAACCAAACGGTCAAGGCTCACACCACCAGCAATAAGATATGTAAACATTATGTGCTGATTGACACAAAGTGATATAAAGGGCATTCAGCTCTCTGGTATTCTTCTGAAAAATCTATAGCTCCAGTCGAATCATGAAAACATATCAGGCAAAGCCAAACTGAGCAATATTTTAAAAATACCTCACTTCAAAAGTGTGAAGTTGATGGGATGTAACATGACACAGCCTCTATGGAAAACAGCAAGGGAGCTCCTCAAAAACGCACAAAGAATGATGCCAGATGACCTAGTAATCCCACTGCTGGGGATTTATCCAGAATAATTGAAATCAGGGTCTTAGAGATAGCCGCACTCCTATGTTAATTGCAGCTGTATTCATCATATCCAAGGGATGGACACAACCCCAACACCCATCCGTACATGAATGGAAAAGCTTCGTAATATAGCTATAACATGAAATACTTAGCAGCAATAAAAAACACACTATTGGTACATTCAACAATATGGATATCTCCCCAAATAATTGTAAGTTTACAAATCCAGACCAAAAAAAAAAAAGCACATATTGTATGTTTCTGTTTATATCACCATCTCAGTTTATATCACATTCTAACGAAGCTGAGGAAGAAGTCCAGTATCTGCTTGAGGATGGGGCCAGTGGGGTTGAAAAAAGGGCATGAGGAAAGGGTTCCAAAGGGCACTGGGAATGTTCTGCAGGTGACAATATGTTCGTTTTTATGACTGCAGTGACAGTTCCACTACAGGTTTATAAATGTACACCCACACGCATACACATGATTGTATGTCAGTGGTAACTCAAGAGAGCTGGTTAAAGGTATTCTAAGAGGTGACGGATTTCTGGAGTCACTCAGGAAAAATATATGGTGTTTCGTGGTTTCTTGTTTACTTAAAAACATAAAGACACTGGGAAAATTCAGGATGATTGTAATTAATTCATAAGCCTATGTAACGTGCACCAGTTTAAAATAAAATGTATCAATCTAGATATGTCATTGTTTACACCATATTTTGCCAATAACACTTTATGGAAAAAAAATGTGACTCAGAATGTCAGGGTGCTATTTCTAAATGCAGCTAACTACTGCCAGGACCTTAAGAGGAATCTCTAAGCTACCTTGTATCTTGGTTTTTTGTTTGTTTGTTTGTTTGTTTTTGTTTTTTGTTTTTGTTTTTTAAGATTGCCTAATAATTCTTCTAACTGAAAGTGCAGAATGAAGATACAGAATATGAGTTTTCATTTGAAGTAAATGGCATGCTATTATTGCAACACCTCAAAGACACAGAATTAATGAACCATATATTTAAAAACTAATTAATTATTCATGGTTGGGACATGTCCAAAGTATTGGGTTTTATTCAATATACCCACCAGAATATTGATCAAACCTGTAGATATTTAGTTTAGTGATGTGAAGTCATTCACATGTAAAGGAATTAGTTTAATTTCATGTTGAAAATAACATCTTTAAATACATTAAAATCAAATCTAAGCAAATGACTAATGAACCATACAATTGTTCTTTTTCTTTGAAGGAAATAAGTGCATGCTTTGTGTGAAAAAAGTTAGTAGGCCAATTTGTATGTCTTGCAAGAAGGACAGCAAATCTATTTCCCAGACATGGTGTAACTGTAGCCTTCCTCCTCCTGACAGGCACGGATACTGGTTTCCAGCCTTTCCCGTTGCTGTAGCAACAGTGGGCAGCTGTCTAAGAACACAGCATCTATCCATGTAAAGTTTCACATTTGAAAGATAATGCTGCTGGAAACGAATCTCTGACCTTTACTGCAAGCAAAATGGATTCAGTTAAATATTAATAGGTACAGCACTTAATATTCTCCCGATTAATTGAGTTGGAGGTTATGAAATTCTGGATATTCACTTTGAATATTAATTCATGCAACTTAAGGATTTATATGTCATCTTATTTGACTATATTAGTATGCTAGGTTCCTTGAAATTGTTGTGTGAATTCTAAATTAATTTTTATTTTTTATTTTATTTACTTATTTAAATTAATTTTTTAATGACTTAAAAATTAGATCTAAAAAAACTACCATGACCATTAGAATTTTTTTAACTGACATATAAATTAGTTATTTTGTGCATTATTGTACATTTGTGGTAGACTCAGCAATTCTTGAGAATGCATGTACAAAATGTAATTCAGGTGTTATGAAAATATGTCCCACCCAATTTCTCAGAGATTATTAACATTTCTTATTGAC
>NW_017732719.1:99470-100326 GCF_001890085.2 Hipposideros armiger | reverse complement strand
ACAGGTTTAATGTTATATTCAGTAATTATTTGGAAAATATTAGCTTCAGTTTTACTGCCACCCATGCAAACACCCTTTTTAACATGTAGGATTAATTAGATAAGACTAATTATTTGAAATAAACTGTATTGCCCATGATTTGTTTCTTGAAATTTTACCCTTCACCTTAAAATATAACCAATTTAGTTTAAACATACAGCTACCAATTCCTGACAGACACAGTTGTTTGTTCAACAAAATCCCTATGAAGATAGAAAATAAATATCAGAAAACAACACAGAACACTAAGAGAGTCATTTAACTTCTTTTCAAGATGTGGGGGTATTTTCCAATAACAACTGGAAGTGATGGCATTAGATTGAAAAATACAATTGTTGACCAAGCTATTTTAACCTCTGAAAGAGAGCAACCTTACCCATCTGAAAGCAGGTAAGAATCACATTGACTTTCTCACTATGGGTTTTCTGTTCATAAATGTAGGATCTGAGCCAACCCACATCCGGGTTTATTGGTCAGAGGCTGCATATTATTACAGAAAAAGTGCAAACCACGTCAGCTCCCCACTTTCAGTATTCATCCTGGAAGCTAACACAGACAATTTAGTTTTTCAGTTGTGGCATAGGTTATTTGGAGGGTTCTCTTAATTTAGAAATAATGGGTAGCAGTGAAACAATTTAAAAGTAATAATGATACCTGAAATTTTCCCTAATTCAAGATTATAAAAGCATGACACATGATAATTGCACATTTAGAAGCATCAACTAGAACTAAAAAATTATCAAGGACAAATAATTTTTAAAACTACCACAGCAAAAGACATCATAAAATAAAGATGTGCAAAGAGATCTCATCCAAA
>NW_017732719.1:60272-94440 GCF_001890085.2 Hipposideros armiger | reverse complement strand
ATCCAAGGTTTTACAGTATCTAGAATCAAATCTAATATCTAGAAAACTTTACTAGACAGTCAGTAAATAAAAAGCCACCACAGTCCCACAATGAGGCTCCCGCCGCCTGATTTTCTCTGGGGTTGGTTCCCCCAGCCACCCCTGTGCCTGACGAGAAGGCGGTCACAAAAGCAGAAGCAGGCGTGAGCCTGTGCAGACAGTCAGGAGGACAACTTGCAGTTCTGACACAAGAAGCAGAGAAGGAAACCCTAACTCAGAGAGAATTCACAAATCTCCCTTTTCCCCTCTAGTCTTCATTTTCAGGTGTATTATCAAGGGAGTCATGGCAGCACTGTCAACCCAGAAGCCCCACAGGGATTCAAACTCTAAGTCTCCTAATATAATAAGCGTGTGTGTTTCCATTTTACAGATACAGAAATTAAGACGTGGAGAATTTGAGTAGATCAAAGTCCTAGAAGGGGCTATTGAGGGATTTGAATCTTCAGTCTGTGTCTTCTGAATCTATATTTGTATCTTTTCTCATTTATTTATTTTTTATTCTATGAGGGCTGTTTTCATTTTTAACTGTAATTTGAGATTTTACTGTTTTTTACTTTTGCTATTTTCAGGGGAGAGGGGAGAGTGATGATTGACACATCCTTTTTACCTCTTTGTTAAAAGAAACTAAAAATGTCCCTCCCATAAAAAGTGTCTTGGGTGGTAGATGGGACTGAAGAATAAAGGTTAAGCTTGTCTGCCACCCCCAGAAACACATTTATTTAGAGTCAGTGCCAGCGACTCTCTGGTTCAAACACTAATTGGTTCATTAAGAGACTACACCAGAATTTTTGGAGTAAATGAAATAAAGCATTTTGGAATTTAAAGAATATTCTAGTCATGGATTGTTTATTTCACATAACATTTAAATAAGCAGAAATATTTGCAAACTAAGTTAGATCTGTAGAAGAAATACATTAAACACATTATTCTTCATGTCATGCTGTTGTATTTTGACCAATATCTTTCAGGAAGTTGTTTCTGGTTCATTAATTTTTATAAGCATATGTGTGATTTTTTTTAATGTGTAATTAAAATTGAGATATCTAGCTTTTTATTCCCAAGTTTCTATTTTTACTCTTCCAGAGGGCTTAAACATTGCTATGTTGCTTATATTTAAATAAGACAGGTGTGGAAATTATTTCACACATTGACTTTGTTAAAAATATAATTTTGTGAATTTTTCAAGTACTCTTGCACTATCAATAATGATACCCTTTGAATCCTTTTCTAGATCTCAATTATCAGCATCATTTGTTTTAGTATCCATAAGTTACACATGGCTAATAATATTCAGCATCATGGCTTGAGGTGTTATTATGGTATAATGCTCAAATTTATTGTATTTTCCTGATATACTCAATACAACACAGTACAGTTGACAGAAATTACATTACTGATGCTTTAAAATTTTTTATCTCAACTCATCTCTGATAAGATTGAAAATTTATTCTTGCTTCTGAACATTAGTTTAATATACTTTCCATGTCCATGATTTTTCTTAGAAGGATATAAAACCGTTCTTTCAACTCTGCTATAAAAGGTTTGAGGTCACGCTTGACTCCATTCATCCTTGGGAGAGCTATAAACATTCGACATAAAATATTTATGAAGATTGTATTCAAAGCAGGCTGGTGAGAAAGCCTTGGGCATTTGGGAAAATATCCGTATGAATTCTCCACTTGCTTTCCTAATCTCAACACAGATTAGAGATGCAAGTGCACAATTGCCTTTCTGATCTCCAATTCGGATTCTGAATTGGATATATACTACATTATTGTTCTCCCCGCCCAGGATAACATACTTAGCTGCACCATTTACAAATCACTACATACATTTTATCTGGTAAACCCAAAATGAAGTGAATATGATTTATTCAGTATATGTGTGTTAACCTAAAAATAAAAACCGAAGTAGAGGCAGCAAGAGTTTATTTGAGATCATAGAGTTGCAATTTGGTGGTGCCACAGTGTCAGGCAGAAAGAAAGCCAAATTGTGTTTCAATTATAGGGTAAAAGCCAGGACTTTTATGAGGAATGGAAATGATGACATGAATTGAGGAAAGAGATTTCTGTTGATGCTAACAAGTTGAGTTANAAGAAAAAGCCAAAAGCACATGACCTTAGACTAACAATGAGACCAAACCTTCCTTCAAACGTGGTCCAGGTCAGGAAGATTTACTGTGAGAGACCACAAGATGGACAGTTAATCCATTTTGTGGTAATCAAGTACCACCTCTTATAAGAAGGGGCGCCTCTAGACCTTGAAATCGTTTCCGTAATTAGGCCAAGAAGTTATCTAAAAAAGGATTATGTACATGCAAAAGGACAGCTTGCGTTTAGGTTCCATTGCTTCCTTATCTAACAGTCTATATTTCCTTTTTCATTGTAAAGATTCTCAGTGTTTAGATCGCACTGAGGCATCCAGCGCAGAGAATTCAGCCTTTCACCCAGACCCCCTGGGACATAATTCAGTTTGGTTCTTGCCCACTGTTGGTAAAAATACCAGTCTTTACTGAGTAAGTGGATAAAGCAATTGATTGGATCATGGCCAGCATTAAAATTAGATGGAATAAAATATGTAAATTAGATAATTTATAGAATTAGAATATGTAAATCATATATATTATGCACATAATGCATACAGTATAATCATTATATCATATGTGATATAACATTAACATAAATTATAATCAATTATAATATTGCACCAATACTATATATTATATTGATATTCTATATTAATATATATATTCTATATCAATATTATCATACATGTATTATAGAATCTTAGATGCATTGACAATGTAACAGTAAAGCATTTTCTTCATGACGCCTATGACGAAAAATAAATTTTCTTCTGAAGTTTGTGATCACAAGTTTTTGACAGTCTCTACTTAAGCAAATGTTAGTACTCGTGATCTCCGCCATGTGGGACTTATCTACATATGGCATGTGATGAGACGTAAAGAAGCTACACATATACTAGGAAAGATGACTTATCCTGATAAAATGATGAAAGGCTCAGACTTCTCCCGCTCCCTTTTCTGCCTATGTCAGACATTTTCATGGGGATGTGGGATACGACACTCAGAACCAAAACCCAGGGCGCTAAGGATAATGGAGCAGAACGCTGGAAAGTCCCTGAGTCATAGCTGGTATTTTTGAGCTGCTGCACGAAATATGGAATTGTCCATCTCCAAATTTTTATGATGAGAGATAGTCATAATTATGTTTATGCTTTTAATCTGCATTTGGCTGTTATTCTGTTTCTTGCCGCCAAAAACAACCAATACACCATGAGAGTGCGTATTATTTTCAGGGAAAACAAATGATTCAGCAAGATGCGAAATTTGGGTTGATACGGGTTTTAAGAAGCAGAATAATAGGAGTCAGTGTGCTCGTTGAAAATTTGGTTCTGCTCGTGGAGGAAGAATTAGTCAAGGTTTGAATTCCAGATCAAATGGAGCAGCTAGAACATCTTAAATTCATCAAANACAGCCATGTTGTCCAAAATGGCAGGATTTCCTTCTTTCTTAGGGCTGCATAATATTCCACTGGCTAGTTACAGCACATCTTCTTTGCCATTCATCCACCCATGGACACAGGATGGGTCCGTGTCCTGGTTACTGTAAATAATGCTGCAGTGAACATGGGGGCGCAGACACAGCTTCCGAGTCGCTTAACCTCTCAGCCTCCGTCTCCTCAGCGTGCTTCCCTTCATCCCAGCACCTTGGCTGCTCCTGTCCTGACCACCTTGGCAAACAACAACCAAGTCAAACCTTGCCTTTTTCTGCAATCGTGAGAGCTCAGTGGAAGCACAGGATCTCTTAGCGCCTGTAAGCGGCTCCTCGTCTCAACCTCGGCAACCCAAGCTACTTGACAGTAGGGAATCCCAGAGGAGAACGGTGCTGGAGGTGGCCCCTCCTATGTCCCCCTTCTCTCTTAGCTCTTAACATGGTAAGTCTTCGCTGCCTTGTTTGCTCTCTAATGCTTTCAAATCAATGCTTTTGAATTTCTGTCCAGTTAACCAAAAGTTGTGTAAGTTTGGTAGTTTTTGTCTTCATGGTTCAACGCCAGCTCCTTAGGTGACGTATTTATTCCATAAGGTCAGATTTCCATATGGAAGAGAACTGTGTGTGTTCATCATTCAACAGTAAATATTTATATTCTATTAGGCTTTAAAAAAATCACTTAATTTTCGTATGTAAAACAGAAAATTTATCTAGTGACTACCGTTAAAATTGCTGTTACATGCAATTTATGTTACACGCTGAATAAATTTCATACCATTACTCAGAGCCTATTTCTATGTAAAAAACAAATGCAAAATAGTTATCATGATTCCCAAACTAAAAAGCTTGGGAGCTGAATATTTAATGGGAGAAGGGAAGTTATTAGAGGTTAAGAAAGAAGGGCTAACGAACCTGACAGCGAAGAATGAAACTCAAGAACTTTGGTTGCTGTCTAAGGAATGGGTTAATTCATCATTAACCTGTTTAGTTATTATGAGGTCAGCACAATTATTACTAATAATATGAGCACAGTTCAACAAGAAGCAACTGCATAGGAAGTATGAGGAAGATTAAGTATATCAAGAATCCTGTTTTTGGTTTTACATTGAAACAGAGTATGGGCTTAAAATTGTCGTCAAGTTCAGCAATATAAAATATTTTTTTAAAAAATATATGAATCCAGATTCTGTATTGTAATGCTCCACTGTAAAATTTTACTTCAGTCATTCTTGGGGTCTCCTCCCCCCATCCCAGGGGTTGTGTTGCGGCTGCAGAAACCTCCATGGATCCAGAGAGCAGTAGGAAGGAGAGGGCTGAGAAAGGCTCCCGGCGTCCTGAGTCTGCACAGGCGTTTCCTGGGCCTTCTGCAGGTGTTCATGGGGCCCCGTCGGGCGCTGCTGCTCTCGGTGACTTGTGATGGAGCCTGATGCACAAGTCCGGTGAGAAAACGCGAGGTCCTCTCTCCATGTCCACACTATACGCTCATTTCTCTCCAACTAAAGTTTGCTCCNCAATTACTCGAGGCAAAAATCAATGGAAACTAAGTTGAAGAAAAAGGCTAATGAGAAAAAGCTGCATAATTTTAATTACCCCATAATGATAAATGGCTTTCATTGCAAATTACCATCTGTGATTTTTTTTTTCTTCCTTTCACTCTCTAAATTGTATTTAAAGTTGCTAAAAATAACTAGTTTCTAAGGAAAAGTTTAGGCAAAATAAAACAAAACGGCCTACCAAAGCAAAAAGAATGCATTTGTGGCTAAGCACCACTGTACTACTTAACATCATTTTTGGCCTTCCTGAAATCACAAAAAATATCAATCAGAGCCATTTGATAGAGATTAGGTTGTGACCCTTTGTCTGAGTCCGCGTGACACACTTCAAAAAATGCACAAGTATTCTACTCTCTTGAAACTCACAATTTATTTAAAAGTATAAAACATAAAATATGAATAAATTGTTAACTGTTAAACGACATACTGTTCACTTGCATTTTCCTAAAACGATGCCAGCAGGTAATGCCACGGTAGGATGGGAAAGTAGCCTGTGTCACGTGAAACAAGGGGTAGACTTTGAAATCAGAAAGAAGGGGCTTCAACTCATGAGTCTGTTAAGCACAACCTAATAATGCCGCTGAGTCTACATTTCCCAGCTGTAAAATAGTGGTGCTAATTCCAATTTCAGGTGCTGTGCGAGTGACTGTAAAAAAAATACCAGACGTCTATCACACAGGTGTGTGCTAAATGTTATTACTTTAGGCCTGCCAAAAAAAAAAAGAAAGACAGACTTTTATCTTCAGAGATATCTTCTTGAGCTATCATGCTCAAGGATCAGATACATATGAAATAAACTTGCTGTTTTCCAGTGAAGACTTCAAACTGCTTGAGTGCGTATAATAGAGTCCCAAGCGGTCAGTGCATTTTCTCCGTGTAAGAAAATATACTGCACGACAAGCTGTACTCAGAAAGTTTATTACGCAGCATCAAATCAGAATAAAGGAAACGGATTGGGTCATCTTTAGTGTTAAGTTATGATAGTCTGATGTAGCAATGTTATCTAAGTCACAGAGCAGGAAGGGAGCAGTTTCTTTAGAAATCTTTAGGGACAGTCTATCCTTGGTGATGCTGGAGACAGAAAGGGTTCTTGATCTTTTTTTTTTTTTAACTTATTTTTTTATTCTTAAATGTATTGGGGTCACATTGGTTAGTAAAATTATATGCCAAACAACCAAAGGGTCCTTCAATAGGTGACTGATAAAGATATGCGACATATAAACAAAGGAGGTTCTTGATCTTTAATCTTCCCATCTATGATCTACATAATTACTACCTCTTTCCTTTCTAAACGTGACTTCTCTAGAAATCATTGTCCATTATCGAGAGAGCTTTAGGCAACCCAGTTCCTCCCCAATGTCTTTAATAGGATGTGACAATTCCTCTGACTCACTGTCACTGTGTATAGATTGCGGGGGAGGGGTGCTTTTGACCTGTTCGATGCTTGTGCTTTCTGGGTTTCTTTCCCTGAAAATAACCAATTNCAATGCGTATTATCATTTACGAGAGTGACATCAAAGTGCATTTATCAGCAAAAAACAATAGAAAAAGGTGTGTGGAAGTCAAGTAGATTTTAATCCACTTATTATTAAATTTAAAAAAAGATTGAGGGGGGAGTTATCACTTTGTGAGGGCTGCAAATATCGAACTATTACATTGTTTTGTACACCTGAAACTGATAATTAATACACACACACATGGATTGTTGCGGGGAACCCAGACAGAGAGACAGGACACCAAGGCGTGGGAAGCAACTTTTACGAATGCTGGCACTGGCTCAGCGGATTCACATCTGGAGGCTGAGCCCCGAGCCGGGTGGGACTCAGGGCTATCTATATACCCTGAAGTTTCCAGGTTGGCAGCTAAGATTTATTATTAGAACATGTGGTCATTGTGCCAGTTCCTGACTGACTCCTGGGTGAGGTAGGAATTTGGAAACATTAAACGCAGACGTCGTGATAACTGTACAGTCCAGGGATATCTTTGTCTGAAGCCCCCGCAAAATCCTTAGTGACCACATGGTCTGGGAAGGCCTTTGTCTAGGGCCCACTGCCACAGGCTAATCCATTTTACAAAGCTACTGAATAGATGGTCCATGACTATTTTGGGTGTTGTCATTACTAAGTACAAGTTTAATTTAGGAATATTTTGCAAAGAACCTGCAATATAATCATAGCAACCCAAACACAAATCATCATCTTGGTGATTATTTTTTAATTGACTAAAAATATGTATTTTCAGAAGAAAATGTGAGCTGTTCAAGGTGACTCTAGCAATGTTACATCTGGTAATGCCTGTCATTCACCGGTGATTCGAAAATTAAGCCTCATTTTAGTCAGTATTGAGAAAATGTACTAATGTTGTTAGAACTCTTTGAATTTTGTATTCCTTGATCATGTTCTGAAAAGACATTTAATTATTAAAATGGATGTAATAACGGAGTGGAAATCTAAGAGGCCTTTTTTTAGTAAACTACTGCAGCTTTCATTTCAGAGGAGAACTAGGTCTCCTTGAGTTGCNAGAAAGATAGATAATTAGTGTGAGGAACTCTGCTTGTCTGAACATTCTTTCAGCTAGTCGTGTGACTTTTAACACAGCTATTAACAAGTATAACAACAACAACAACAATCATAATAATAAATGATAACAATTAAGATAAATTATAGAGGTTATCTTTGGTAAAAGAGAAAATCTAACCTCAGATGCTTCTTATGTGAACTGATCAATACATTTTAAATTTCCCAACTTCTATTTTCTGAGGTAAATAGTGACCTCATGCTTTATGAATTGACATATACTGTGTGTCAAGCATTGAAGAACATGGGACAAGGGACAATTACTACTTCACAAGTGCTTTATGGTGATGATCTTGAAAAAGATGATTTTAGGGGTTACCATGATCTTTAGCTCCCAGAATATGGACTTCGTGGTGTGTGGATAAAGTAAGGGGTCAATGGCACACGGCTATCTTTTATGCTTTTTCAGTGGATAGGAATCTAAAAATTAAAATCTACATCAATATTTAATTCAAATAAGATATATGTGGTCATTTCCAGTAAATGCAAACACAATCTCAGAATAAAGATATATCCCTGATTAGTTACTAGTATTGATTTATGCATGATTAGCACATAACAGTTCTCACTCTTGTATTAAATAAATTTACATTTGTTTGTGGGAGTGCTGGACTAATGGATGCCTCTCCCAGGAGTCTGTAAACTTTATATGGGTAAAGGAGTTTTTGCTTGTCTGTTTTACTTCACATATTATTACCAAGCCAAATAACTTGGGATAGATTAACAAATCAAGAATTGTTGAAAACTAAATTGCTGATAAGAAAACAAATAAATAAGAAATTAAAAAATAAATAATAAAATAAAATAGACTATAGTAACTTGACAATGAGGCATGATTTAAAAATTGTGTTTTAAATTCTCCTTGAAAAAAATTGAGTTTCATAAGACAATAGGACATTTCTCTATAAAAGAAGGGAAACAGAGAAGAAACTTTGCAAATAGAAAAAAAAATAATTCAAAATAAACTGAGAATAGTAGGTGTTTAGTATTGCATAATAAATAACTTTTCATTTTAAACTTGTACTTAACATTGTATCAGTTAACTAAAGGCAAGCTATTTAATAAGCAAAATGAAGCTAATCTTAGTAGCAACTAGAAATAAATTAAATACCTAGCTGATTGAAATGTTTATCAGTGTCATTATTTACTGAAATATCCTTCACTGACCACAGTGGACATGAATTGGATATTTTCAGTGTTATATTATAGTGCTCTAATCTCCACTAAATCATTTTCCCCAGGTGTCACTCCCAAAGCAATGATTAACGACACGCTAATAAAACTCACTTCGCCAGTCTGAAACAAAAATGTCATTTCTATGGGTAAGAATAATTTTCCGCTAAATACAGCTTTGTATCTGTAATGAGATGCTCATTGGAGTATTTGAGCATTTTTAAAAGCAACCATAAGCAAAAACTGTATATGTTGGAATTATGTCGATGACCGAATGATTTGAGTTCAGTTTNAAGTGAGCTAGAGTCGGCTATTAGATCCTGGTCTTCTCGTTTTTTGTGTGTGTTTCAATCTTTTGGAAGAGGCTTGAGGACACTTCTCTGCTGAAAAGAACAAGCAATTGAAGGGTGGGGACTTCAGAAAGAGGAGACAGAACAGTAGCTGAGTGGCCTGATGAGGAGAATATCCAAATCTGCCTTGGAATCAACCCTACAGCAGCTGAAGCAATAGAGCCGGCCTCAAAAGAAAGGAAAAGGGGAAGGCCAAAGAGAAATAAACCAGAAGTGCAAAGTGAAAAGGTATTGTGTTTGCTGTTCGCAATGAAAATGAAACACATACAAGAGAGTGAGAAAGACACGTCCTTGTCCCCAGAACGGAAAGCGTTAACAACTGAAGAGTTTAGACTTGGGTTATTTCAGACTGAGACATTATAGAGGTGAGTTTGAGAAGCATTGTTTGATAGTTGAGAAAAGAAGTCACTGTTTTGAGGGTGACACGTAGTTGTGGCCTGCCTTCTGAACCAGGCTCTCCAGGCCGAATTCAGCAGTTTGACAGGCAGCAAGAATGGAGCTCACCTCGGAGCCTTCTTGCAAAAAAAAAAGAGGGGAAAAGCCAGAGTGTTAGATAATACTATCCAGAAAAGGTAAAATGACAGGATAGCTGTAGAGGTGCACCTGAGCCTCAAAGCAGGGAATTTTAGGACAATAAAGCAACCTGCGAATGACAGACAATTCAGAGCAGCGCCCTGTGAGGACCTGCCAAAAATAACATTTTTTCTCAAGTTGGAGCGAGGCATCAGTGAAACAAGGAAGTGGCAGGCATATTGTCAAGGTGTGGAGAGTTTGCGTAACTTTATTTAAAGTGAATAAAAAGAAGGCTGACAGGCTGAGTGACCTGTGCGGTAGACATTTCAGACCTGGGTGCCCTTGTCAGGACAGGTGTGGGTAACTGTGCAGGAGCAACAGGCAAAACGTGGACCGGCATCCGGAAACCCAGGAATGGAGCCACCTTACAGATAGAAGATGCCCTTAAAAACAGTTTAGAGAGATGCTAAGAGTAAAAGCTAAGTCCAAAAGGAGGAAATATGATGTTGCGTGGGGACTTGGAAGAGGAAAAGAAACCACTGTGTGTATATCGGAGAGACAGAAGGAGGCTGAAGACAACCGATGGGCCTTTACGTGGATTTTCAAATGTTTAAGAAGCAAACGGCACTGGCACAAAAAAAAAAATAAATTTTTTTTTCCCTTACAAATACCAAAGCCACACACCAATACAGCCCATGACATGAATAGAAAAGTAAAATTTTATGATGTTTGCTAGAAGGATGTTGGAGATGTTCTTGCCTCAAATTGCCATTTTCTGACCCAAGGGAACAAGGTGCAGATGGGTCCACATTCGTGTGGTTTATCTCCTAGCCAGCTGGTCAAGGAGAATCAAAGCTTTTAAAATGTCTTCTACCAGTTTTCGCAAAAATATAATACTCCGAAGTATAGCTCATGGCACAAATAATTTGTAAATTGTGTAAGGTGATTTTTGAAAACATTTTCTAACTTATATGTGTAGTAGGAAAGAGATATACAAGTACATATACTAGGCAAACGTTGAACCATCGGTGGGAGCAGATACCAGCGTCCCTCGACAGCAGGGATTACCCCGCGATATTACACAGACTGTTGTGTAATGGGGGGAGCTTGTTAACATCGGATATGTGTCCTTCTGCGCGTCTCCGTGTCTCCACCCACATGTGTACTTGGTACTGTAGCAACACGTATGTCCACAGCTATAGCTACACTTATCCCCACGCCTACGTCTGTACCCATCACACTATACCGTACCGATGTATCTACCGAACTTGCATTATAAGGACGTCTGGCATCTCATAGTCTCAGCAGTATAAACCAGGCTCGTTGACAATTATAAAGTAACTCTTGATAATTGATGATACAGTTCACATTTCAAAGGGCTTTACCTGACAGCGCAATCATCGAATATTTCTAAGTTGAACATCGTCCCCTTCTTTCTTTAACACAGTTGCCAAATTTCCTTGGCTCTGGCCCATCATACACCTTATGTCGGCACTCTTTTCCTCAATCAATTAAAAATAATTACGATGAAATAAAAAATAAATAAAACATGTTAGAGAATTAGCTTTTTTGGCCAAAAAAAAAGTGTTTTAAATGGCAGTGATGTATTTTAAATGTCAAAGCTTTAAGTTTAAATTATAAGCAAACAAGTATAAGCTAATAGTGTGTTAACCACTGTGGATAGCCAGCAGTTTTGAACAGTCTGATTGGATTTTGACAGGTCCAGTTCTATTAAGCTGATTCATGTATTAATAATAGTCAAGTACTTTGAATGCCGTAAATGGAAAGAAGATACTTGCATTCAGCTTTAACTCTTATAAATAAGAATTCCTAAGAAATATGTTCTAACAGATCTTACTTTGTAGATGAAGTTAGACAATATTTGTGTGCACGCGCATGTGTGTGTTTGTGTGTGTGTGTGTGTGTGTGTGTGTGTGTGTAAGAGAGAGAGACAGTTATGAACTACGTTTCTCTTCTATACAGACAATGACAGTGAGGGACAAAGCAGTTCAAGCCACTTGGTAATTTGAGGAAAGGCGCCCCAGCACACAGGTGTAAATCAAAACCCTTTTGTTCATTTTCTGCATTTTGTCCCTACGAAAAAAAGAGCTGAATCTCTTTACAGGCTGAGCTATAAATGAATCTATGAATATATATTTAGTCATAAACAGATGTAAAATAATGAATTGGTTTTCTCTTCTCCTTCTGGATATATATGTAGTGTATCTGACTTCCCTGGTTTGGAAGCATATTAATAACATGAGCGCTGCGGGTTGAATTGCCTCCACTGACCGCTCTCAATAGATTAATATTATAGCCTTTCCCTGGATATTCTGATATTCTCATTCAAGTATTGCTTTTTTTTCTTTCTAAGGGCTTAAAAATACTTTACGGATAGTCTTTTAAGTGACAAGAGATTTGAATTGTTAACAATGAAGTCGCTTTCTCTCTCTCTCTCTCCCTCCCTCCCTCTCTGGATATATATAAATGAGCTGTGATATTGTGCCTTCTTCTGGCATTCAGCACTCCGGGGATTCACACTGGATTTTAGCAGTCACAGTAGCGCCTCTTCTCACTCCCCCACCCCCCGCAACCCCGTGATCTACTTTAGACCTTCTACTATATTAAAAGTCACACAAGTATGCAATTTAGGCATGGGTAACTGGGTTGAAGAAAATAAATATAATTAAGGGCTATTATCCTAATGGGTTATTCAATCCATTTAGTTCCATTAATAAACTCTACACACCTACATTACATCAGGCACTGTACTAAATGCTAAGAATACAAATAAATACATGCTCTAACCAGTCTTCCAAAGAACTTACATTTTAACATGGGAAACAAAATTAAATAAATGCCTGTAATATAGTTATGATATTTCACAGAGGCCCCAAACTGTGCAAGACTGGATGACTTAGGCATGTAAGCATTTCTATATCGTTTACAGTCGTACACACGGCTCAGTGCATAGATTGTATAGACTGGCTACATTTGTTGAGTAAAAGGCTAAATGAAAGCGTATAGAGTTTTCTGATGCGCTGAGTTTAAGAGATGCACCCAGGAAGCCAGTAGTTGACTTGCTTGGATGAACCGGGAAGATTTAATAGTAGAAGGGATGGCTGTGTTCCGTCACCCCAGACAGAAGCTTGGCAACCTGGTCCCCTCAGCGCATGGGGTTCCAAGCCGAAGGAAGGACCTGGAGAAGCTTGGGGGGCAGTGAGGGAGGTAGGGGTTCACTGTGAATGCACCCACTGCTGTGGGGCTACGGCTGAAGGCTTTGCCAGAGAGATGCCAACTCTACATCTCTTCAGAAGCTACCCAGAGCTCCTGCTGCATTGTGGGTGACAGATACCATTCGGCAAAATGATACCTTTTCTCCTGCTTATCCTGTCCAGGGCCCAAGGATGCTTCTCAACACATCACTCCAAGGAGCCACTGATCCTATTTCTGAGCAGTCCTAAGAGAAGATACCTAATCACTGTGATTCTCAATAATAATGACGACATTAGCATTTTGGAAAGGTTCCCTTGGGGGCAGCCTGGAGGATGAAACAGGAAGGAAGTAGATGATAGATAGGATTTCTCTTTATGGATTAAAACTTAGATCTCCTTGGCCCAGGTTTATGTGCTTAGTCAGAAAATGTCCTGAGTACTGAAAAGATTATATTTTTTTCAAAAGTAGATTGAAGTAGCAGAGAGAATATTATTAGGTGCACTTGGAGCTCACAACTGCTGCATTGCCAAAGGCATATTTTAAATATCTTTAAATTAGATTGCTGTGTTTTCTCTCCAAGGTAACATTTGCATTTCCAAACGGCAGGAGTGGAGGATAAAACTGGTTCTCATCTTCCCAGCTCACCTTTCCCTACCGCTCTAATCCCCAAAAGCCAGGTCCCTCCTTGGAAAATGCACGGTGCCAGGGGGCAGGTAGATGACAGTGTGTGACAGTAATCACAAAAGTCATCTTCCCAGAATGTGAACCACCTAAGGATATCAGCCCTGAAGTCTTAGAAAGCTTAGCGAAATAAATCCATACTCCTTCCTGTTCCCATTATGCTATTATTTCTTCTTAAATGGAACTGCACCTGAACAGAATTTTGAGTAACCACGTGCCCGTCTTTCTTTTTATCGGCGTGAACATGAGCAAACGCTTCATAGGCAGTGTTTGTTTTTTGGTGGCTGAGGGTCAGGGAAGTGCCCTCTGTCCTTTACAGTTTGTTACCCACTGCGGATCACAGCGGAGTCAGAACCCGTGGACGATTTTACATGGACTCACCACGTGACCCACTAACGAAGCACATGGCAGTGTCAGCTCTGACACTATTAAGATCAATCCCACATACAGATGAACAGATTTTCAGTTTGAGTATATGCTGTTCCGAGCACAGGTGTTCAATGCTGTATAACTCACATGTGTACGCACAGATAGTATATGTCTTAATGGCCAAGCATGGATTAGCAGATGGGTGCTATTGAGAGGTGCACCTTTCAGTTCATAGAGGGTTTCCTAGCACTGGAGTGAAAGGATGGCGAACAGCGTATGATTGAAAGGCAAGCAAACAGGATGCTGAGTCAATTGCTCATACTGCATTGTTAAAGCTGTAATATCTTAGGGATAGAAAGTAAACTCCAAAGCTCCCACCCTCCCTACTATAAAACTGCCATCAAATAAGATAGCGCTGGAGATAGTTCATTCTAATAGCTCCAGGTAACAGCACATAGTAGCAGTTCTGTGGCCAATGGCTGAGCTGACCCACATTAAAAAATCGACTCATTGAAAGTTTCCTATTTACTGTCCAACCACAATTTAGTTAATTTTCCATGACTGAGTCACTCTGTGAATACGCTGGGATTAAATACAGAAGCTTGGTACTAGTGGCATAGATATCTGCCATTTCAACATTTCATAAGTACAAAGATCCACAGTGTGTAGTAGCATGTTGATGGTATGCACACAATTGTAACTTTGCTGGAACTCACATCTGAATTATGGGTATGTAGGTGGGTCCCATGCATGCCAGAGTGGGTCATATCAGTCACCTTAGAAAACACATTCCCAAGTTTTAGTCCAGGTTCTCCTGAAAACAGAGCCTGAGATACTGACACGATGCAGACAGGGAATCTGGGAGGTGACCACAGGCATCAGGTGTCCAGGACGGGATGGGGGGAGGGTTGTGAAATGAACTAGCGGAAGTGGCATGAACGAGGGAGGGAAGTCAACAAAAGGGTGTGTGTAAAGTTAGCTACCCATCCCATCTCCTGACACTGACCCTGTGACACCTTCAGAGAAACCAACCCATGAACGGTGTTTTCAGAATTTCTACCCAGGGCTAAAAGAGGGGTCGCATTTACCGGTTGACTCTGGGTCCCCCATGGCCGGGTGTGAGCATCGACCCTGGCGCGTGTGTGTGGGAGGCATGTGGATTAGTGCAGAGCTGACCTCAGGAAGCATTGCATGGGGCAGCATCGCCGAGCCCAGCTCATGCAGCGAGCAGTGCCTGGGTCAGACAGGACGCCCTGCCGATGGCACCTGCACGGGGCTGGTTGTCACAACAGTGGGTGAAGTGGCAGGGAGACCGGGGCGATTTTCAAGGGGCCCACAAGAAGCACCCAACATGTTTAACCACTTTTCTCCTCTACAAAGTAGTTATTTCTTACCCTGGCATCTCTGATGAGAGTCTGAGGATCTACTATCCATAGCAGCTTCTGCCTGGAGTGGAGGATGAGTAGAAATGTGAACCTTTAGGAAATAAGTGAAATTTAGGAAGAAATGTGTTCTATATGAGTGGTTGCCCCCCATCAAGTTCCTTGTGTGGCTAATGGGATTGAACTGTGCAAACCGTCAGTTTATTGTCATTTCTTACATGGCAATACTGTGACTTAAAAACACTGAAGCCATCGATCATGTTTGATATACGAGAAAATGTGAGTAATATTAAACTTGAGAACACAAATTAGCACATCTACAATATAATCACTACTTAGGTATTGTATTTTGTGATTAGCCATCTAACATCTGTATAATACGTCTCACGGTAGTCCTCATTTTATTTCAATTTAATCATTTCAACAAATAGTCACTGAATGAAGACCATTAAGGGTAACATGTTAATGGTTAAGAATGAGAAAATACATTTTGGACTTGATTTTCTTCCTTTTTAAAAATTTTTTTTTATTTGTACCATTATGTGACTTTGGGAAATTAATTTGGCTTTCGATGGATTTAACTTTCTCACCTTAAAATGGGTGATTGAATCAAATGCACTTTAATGGTCTGTTAGTTTATGTACTTCTCTGAGCCTCTAATAAGCTCTTCCCAACATGAAACAAATCTCATGTTGTGTAAGACTTTCCCCACATCTCATATTGCATATTCTTTTAAAACAATCTTTCTAAGCATAGGCAACTGAATCGGTCTTTACAGGAATATAAATGCCTGTATTGCTACAACTATTGCTAGCATACTCTTGTCTTTTCTAGCTGACATTTTACTGTCCAAAAAATCCTGTTTGAATAAGAATCATCAATGTGTTCAGACTTTCAGTTTTCCTTAAAAGCATATGCAAATGACATTGACTTCCTTGGGCTTATCATTAAATGTTGACCATAGAATAATGCCTTACAGGTTTTCATTTTATATTTAGCCAAAGGCAATTAAAACCACTGGTTTATATCATTTATTTGAGTCAGGGGATTTCTTTTTGTATCGTTTTTTAAAAATGTTCCATTTAAATCATAGAAGTAAAACATTATTCAGCTCCGTATTGCTTGCTGTCATTTTGAGAGACATAGTTTTATAAAATATTGAATTAAGCTCAGAAATAGCATTAGCGATGCAGTTTTCTGTGCCTGGCTGACAGCTAGTAGCAAATTTACTTGTACTTAAAGATTGCTCTATGTGCTGTCAGGTTTATCGGTTAATTTTTAACTGTTACATTGCTCAAAACTGAATTATTATAATGTCATCCTATTAGAAATTCAGGCCTTGCAAAATTGCAGGCTTTTACATTTTTTCATTTTGGTTTTTTTTTTCTTAGTTCAAGCTGAAATCTTTAAAAGACTCGGCAAGTATGACACTGAGAAAGAAGGCACAAGCACAGAGTACGCCAGAGGGATGACTAAACACATCACACTTCCCAGGGGTACCTGGTGATCACACAGCATTGTAGGCATGACTTCCAAGACTCGGCAGAACTCCCGAGGGCTTGGGCACTATTCAACACTGGGCTCTTTCCCTTTGGTCGCTGTGACTATTATAAGCCTTGTTATGGTGACACTGGTTCTCCTGATACTCCTACCAGCCCGGTGTGAGCCGAGCCAGGGCAGTGCCCTGGGAGCAAGCCAGGGTGGCATTCTGTCTGGGTCCCTCATGGAATGATGTGTAGTAACTACCACAATTGAAAGGCATGGCAATAAGAACAACTGAAAATGCTGTAAACCCGATGTTCCCTCTCCTTGCTACCGTTTAAGATTATAGAAGAAAATACATTGGTGCTTAACATTAAAAATAGGCAGAATAAACTAGTTCAGATCCTCATTTTCCTATTGATTTCTGATGTTGTATTCTCAGATTCAGTTTGCTAGAAATGGGACTAGGCACAACTGACTTTCCAGAATCACTGAGTTGTGAAGATCAAAATTTGAACGAGGTATTGTAATGGGAATATGGGTATAAACCACATGTTTTTATAAATATGTTGACCAAGTTCATCCTAGATCTATTTATCTATCATCTACCTATTCTCTATCTATCATCTATCATCTATCAATTTATCTATCTATATCTATCTATCTATCTATCATCTATCAATCATCTATTATCTATCCATCCATCCATCTATCATCTATCTATCTATATATCTATCCATCTATCTATCTAATATATCTAAAAAGTAAGTGTTTAAGAAGAAAATCACAGACTGATTGCTGAAAAATCAGGCAGCTTTAACCCAAAGGCTGGGCTGAAAAAGTTTCAATGTTTCTCAACAGTTTGAAGCCTCAATGTAAAGTACACATAATCAGAATATCTAAGATGAAACCAATAGTTTTTAAGGTTAATCCAGTGGGTGATTTTACACATTGAAGTATCCTCTGCGTGCAGGAAATTAGGTACCTGCTGTCACCCTGTGTCTATGACGCTGAAGCCATAATACCTGGAGCCAAAGCCCGCAGGTTTCTTGTTTTTCTCCCATTCATTTAAGAGTGACCGATATTAAGTTTCCTTGAGAAACCTTATTGATCAGAATCCTAATGAAGCATACACTTGTCTTCTTCATGTTCTGTGCATAATGTTGGAAATGCTCTGAGCTTTGTAAATATTTATTAGGGGAGCTGTGAACGCTCTAAGTCTATATAAAAGCCACATGTTTCTTTGCAGTGAGGTCCCTCTACCTCTGCCGGGGCTGAGCAGTTTTCCAAGAGGAATGAAATATGAATCATTAACAAATGTGCTGTGATTAACTGTAAAGGTTTTGTTTCATTGCTCGCATAGATGTTTTTAAGGACACACTTTTATACAAATGTTTAAAGCCTTGGTTTCTGCATTCTATTCATTTTAACATTTTTCTTTCATGACCATAATAGAGGATTTAGTTTATAATTTAATAAACTTGGGGTTTTCCCCAAATGTATGAAATCCTGGGATTATCAGCCTAATCATATAATACTATACTGTAAAAAAATATATATATATATACATATATATGTATATATATCCATATGCATATATTTTACATAGGTTATTTTATTTTCTCACACTTAAAATGTGGGAACAATTATATTTATAATATTCATAAGTTATTATTAATATGAATAATATACACATTGTTCTTATATGTAAATAAATATATAGTCTCTTTCACTCTGTATGTGTATATCAGAGAATTGGAGAATTTCTAGATATGGAAGGAGGCTTTAGAAAATACGGCGGAGAACAGCCCTTTGTCAGAACTTTAAAAGATAAGGAAAAAACTATCATAAGCCTGTAGGTTCTTTAAAGCCTAGATACCTAACATGCCAGGATGCTGAAACAGAAGTCAAGGGACTCTACCAAAAAAGCCCCCGAGCGGCACGTAGGCAGGTAACATCAGACTGCCATTAGATAAATGGCCACCATACAGCACAGCCCCAGGTCCTGTTCTGCTTGCCAAGAGTCACGTGTGGGACAGGTGCGTCCAGTTACTAGTTCAGAGTGCGTCCCCGTGCTTCCTCTTGGCCATCCTACCCGCTTCATTCATAACATGCTTGTCTGACGTATCACCTTGAGAAAATTGTACCCTCGACAGACAGTAAGCTTTGCAGGCAAAGAAAACAGAGTAAAAGGCCAAGAAAAGGTTCTGCGGTGTAGTAATTACAGCTTCTGGCTCATGCTGTTCCACGTAAGTATTAGGATTTTAAAACCGGAATACTAATGTAGAAATGTATTTGCTGTGAAGAATTTGATAACAGATGAAGATACTATTTATCAATTTTTTTTCCTGTTCAACCCAATGCAACGGCGCCAGTTTTATTCAATGTAAAGAGAGAAAAGGTAAAATGACGTAATCCTGAATCAAAATATAGACAGATAGGTATCATGCATACCATACCAGCGAGCCTCATACAGGTGTCAACTGCTAAAACAGATGTTCGAAATGTGTCAACCTGGGTTAGAAACATATCTAATATAGTCCCCCTTATGCTGTCCAAAATTTGACAGTAGGTAAGATGTTTTCAAAAATTGCCCTAGACTATCGTTAGGGTCCTCAGAGGTTAAAATAATTACGCTTGGGGTGGAGAGAGGGAGAAATGAGATGAAGGGGGATGGAGGGAGGGAGGGAGAGAGACCTATATTTAGATAGATGATAGATAGATAGATAGATGATAGATAGACAGACAGATGATAGATAGATAAACGACTCGATTTTCAGCTTCACTGCTAAACATGCTTGAATCGCCTGGTTGAGTTTTAAGCCACAATGATATTTAGAGGGCAACCAATGCATCTTTCAAAGCTGTAGCTGGCTGTTGTTGGGAGTACTTTACTTTCTGACTGATGTATTTCATTCAAGAAGTTCACTTACAATGAACAAAACTGCCCACGGTGTAGTCGGAAAGGATGGCAATGTTTTAAAATTATACCTTTTTGCACACTTTCTCCAAGGAAAGTGAGCATTAGAGTGTTAGAGGCTGAATGCATGTTAGACTCGTTAAGGCATGATGACCTTGTCAAGATGTTGACAAAAGGTGGCAGGTAAGTATACGGTGCATGGGTCGCTGAGCTTAGGGCTTGTCAAAACCATGATGCACTACTGTGCCTGCCTCCCTTTCTCAGCGGGAGCCTCTCTGAAGTTTTAGTACAAGAAAATGCACATAAAAGTGGGGGAAAATAAAGATAAATCGACAAAGGAGCATCTTTAAGCTACCTTACTGCTCAGTTATCTTATACTAAGTGGCATTGTAAACATTTAAGTGCAGATGTTAGCTGGGATTGATGCTAAGTCACAGCAAGAGATCTGGGCTTTCCATCAATCATCAGGAATGCATCAGGGTTATTTCCGCTTTGGTTTTCTATGTGGCTCTTTCTAAGCATAAAATTGCTCCAAAGCATTCTCGTCCTAAGATGAAGTACATGCTTTGGCATGATGTTTCCTTGCTAATCCTGCACAGTTAATTATGTGGCTAATAAAATAAATAAGCTCCTCGCATGGTGCAAACCCTACATTCGAATCATGAACCTACTTCACAGTTAATCGAACCCACCCTAGCTCCCCAGCACTGCCACGGAGAACATATGGGATCGTGTGGGGGGCAGACGCGCGCTGCCATCGCTGTCCAGGCGCCCCTTCAGTACCCAGAACGTTTTCCTGCTGTTGGGACTGTCGTCCCTGGCCTGCCCTCGGCTGTCAGTTTTGGAACTGAATTGGCCAGGAGCTCCTGCAGGTGCACGAACGACCCCACCCATCTGCAGGGCACCGTGTATCCCATTCCCTGGCCCCTCTCCCTGACGCGGGACAATTCCAGAGGCCCTGATGGCGTTAGTTTAGCCACGTGTCAGACTAAAAGACGCTCCAGCTGCTCGCTGCCCAGTCCTGCTTCCCGATGCGTTCACGGCACACTTAAAATGGTGAAGAGGCTACCTTTTACGTTCTATGTCTTTTACCGCGACTAAACAAAACTCCTGATCAATGAACGATAATGTGTTTTAATTTCAAATGTGGGCTAGATGCACAGGTTCCACTTCATAAAACGAACTAAAGAAGCTGAGCTAATACAAGTTTTGTTACACTGGATGCTTTAAACCAGCACATTAAAAAAAGTCTCCCCAAACGTAACTATTAACCAATTCGAATTTATGAAATTGGGCCATCCTCCCTCTTCCTAATAACAGCTTTTAATCCCTTTTTAACACGTGTGTGTGTGTGTGTGTGTGTGTGTGTGTGTGTGTGTGTGTGAAGACCATCAAATTGTAAGTAGTAGTTCTGATAGTCAATATAGTTTTTCAAGGTTCCCCTGACCCTACAGGAATCAGGGACTAGAATTACCAGTCAGGACAGAAGGAAGTGGAGAGAAGGGGTCAGAGGGACGTCCTTCTTCTATAGTTTCCAGCTCTTTGCCCAATACGCAGTCGGGCAATGTTGACAAACCAGTCTTAACTGTCTGGAAACAGATACACCACATTTAAGGGGGAACAGGGAGGTTAGTTTGTTTTCACTCATTATTCAAAACAAAAGAAAAATATAGAATTTGGAAGCAATAATAATGTTCACCTAACGAGAAACAGCAACACAATGCCTAAGCAGAACCACAGACCTCTGTGGAGGGCCCTGAGTTCCAGGGAGTCAGAAAGATAAGACAGGACTGAAAAGCTTCTCCCTGGTCCACTCCTGATCAAGACGCTGAGCACAGGGGGATGCCTGCGGCGAGGTCAGCCTGGCCGAGGGGTGATGCAGAGAGAGGACTACAGGGGGGTGAGACGGTCAAAGGGCGCAGGAGCGGGGTGGAGAGAGGAGGGGGACCAGGGTCATGTTGAAGAGTGGGCAGAGAAAGAATTAGAGGAAGAGACCAAGAAGAAGGGGGAAAGCAGAGTACAAGAGAGAAGAGGAGACGTAAGAAGGGATGAGTGTGAGAGACGGAGGGCAGAGATGGAAATATTAAAGCAAAAAATATAATTAAAAAATTAAAGTACAATATGTGAGATCAGAGGTTGAAAAAACAAACAAACAAAAACAATGAAATAAAGATAAAATACAGGTTGCCACCAAGCTCCCAGTGGGATCCTGTGAACCCAGGGCCTGGCCCACCTGGGCACCAGCCAGCTCCCAGGGTGCGGGGCATTCCCAGCGACCCCAGGCTCCTGGCTGGTTCCCACCCCCAGCACCAGCCAGTTCCAGCAAATCCTGACCAAGGAGACAGGACACCTTACACACACACACATACAATGCGATATTATTTAAAAGCAGGAAACGCTGCCATTTGCAACAACAGAGATGGTTCTTGATGGCTTTATGCCGAGGGAAATAAGTCAGACAGACAAAGACACACACTGTATGTTCTCACTTGTATATGGAACACAATGGGAGAATGGTGGTGACAAGGGGCTGAGGGTGGGGGACGTGGGGAGATGGTGATGCAAGTGCCAAGCTTCCAGTTAGAAGATGAAAAAATTCTGGGGGTCTGATATACAGCTGGCGACTACAGTAACAATAACTTATTATATACTGGAAAGTTGTGAAGAGAATAAATCCTAAATGTTACAATCACACACACACACACACACACACACACACACACACACACACACACAATGGAAATTACGTAAAGGGATGGAGGTGTTAACTGACCGTATTGTGGTAATTTTTTCACCACATATACATGTATCTAATCATCACACTGTACACCTTCAACCTGCATATGTTACATCCTAATAATAGCTCCATAAAGCTGGAAAAAATGTAAATACCATTACCACTTTTTAAAAGCGAAAATACATGTATATATAAAAAAAGCACAAGGTGAAGAGAAAGGAAAAAAATGAGAAGCAAAGAAAAAAAGCAAAATCTAGGATCCCAAGTCAGTAGGTGAGGACGAGGCTATGCTAACCTTTTTTAGAAGGTTTCTTCACGACAGAAACCATTTTCCAGTTGGGTCTCATTCGCATTTGCAGATCATTGATAGTGTACAAAGGTTTGGCTTTCATGTCGCTAGAGCTCAGCTGAAATATTCTTGCAAAAAAAAATAGGCTCTTCACGCCTCCGAACTGCACAGCTAAACAGATGTGGGGCAGCTGGCCATGAGCATAGCTTCCAGAGCCTTCCACAGGCTGTTGGATCAGCCTGGGCCTCCTCTGACAGGCCTCTGCCTCTTTGGACAGAGTCCACGTGGGCTGTAGGGACTATACTGGGGGATGGTAGCGGGGGTCTCTGTGATCTTGTTTTCATCCACAATCCTAAAGCAGCTGAGCACGTCACTTCACGGTGCCCTTCTTTCAATTAAAGAGGGACCGAATGAGACTAAAATAAATAGCCTGGGCTCCACAAGCTGTGTCCTCAGCCTTGCGAGAATGACTTTTCTAGAGAAGAGGGTGGCCATGCAATTTTCTGGAAGCAGCCGTTGATCAACGGGTGCCCTCAGCATGCTAATTTCCATCTCACTGATAAGCATTTTACCCTCCGAAAAACTCCGTCGCCTTGCTTAGCATTGGCCAAAATGACATTTCTTTTGGACAACGAAATCTTACTCTCATAATGAAATGTCTTCCTCGGGGCCATGCTACCCAGATCAGCGTGGCATGTCCCTTCCGAGGGTTTTGAATTCGTTTCTGTTACTTTGGCTCATGACAGATACCCACTACTTAGTGTTAATTACAGGGAATGGCTCGTGTAATTCACATGGACAGGTTTCAACGATGGCTTTAAAATTCTTGCTCTCATCTCCAGATGCCCAACTGTCACCGAGTTTACCAAATAAACCCTAGAAAAAAAGCGTTGGCTCTTCTGCATTCAGGGTTGGGACACCATCCACTGCTGTGTGGCTGCTTCACGAGGCGAGCTTCCGAGCCACTGGGATCCCAGCCCGGCCATCTGCTCCCGTTGGAAGGTCCAGCGGCTCAAGTCTGTGCCATTACCACACGCGCGCGATTCAAGTCAAAGCTCCCTAAACCGGCCGTATACAGAAGTCATAACTTGGATGTTTTAAAAGTCGATCCTAATGAAAAGACAACGTTAAAACACTTGAAAATATTTAAAACTGATTATTAGTCCAGAATTGTGGAATGCATAATTGAAGCAGATGTTTTTGTTTTTTTTTCCCTTTCCCATCAATTTTCCACTGCAATGGATGTCTTCAGCAAGTATTGTTTTTACGTCGTGATTATGGTATGTCTGCTATGAGATACATTTGTCATCTGTGGTACATATTGGGTCACAAAAGCAGGCCTGTAATTCCTTAATCAAAGCCCGTGCCAGTAACACAGCCAAAAACAAAACAGAAACTGTGGAAAAGAAAGAATATTATTACAGTGTCAATTCCTTAAACACTCTCTAATTAGATCTAATGAGAAAAATGTTTATGTATTTTATTTGCATAAATAAACTTCAATCCCAACCTGCTTTCACCTGGAGGTGATTATTTGACCCTTTTATTCTTTATCACCTTGTCTGTAAAATGTAAGTGTAAATTTTAAATGTGTGTTTGGAATCTACAAAATGTGAGCATTAGAATATCTATAATTAAATATATGTATATTAAACTATATACCGTATTTCCCCATGTATAAGACGCACCCTTTTCNAAACATTTTGGAGAACTTGGCCTGATATTAATACTGGGGTACAAACTATAGAAGATAAGCCTTAATTATCTTGTAATGCCAGAAAATAAGGAAGTGCTAAAAAACAAAACAAAACAAACAATTACTGATGTGTACCTCAGAGAAACAGTGAGCCAGCTACGAAGGGTTCCCATGGTCAAAGCCGGGACGATTTGAACAATGAAATAAAATACTACTGGGGTAAACGCAAAGTTTAAAATAAATATCCATAAGTTGATACTGATATAAATACATGATGTAATAAATTAATTAATTGGGTGAAGAGACAAGTTGCCTGTGTAGAAAAATTCCAAGTAATTTCTTAGAGGTTCAGTCCTGGAGGAATGAAAGCTTAAGTCCCCGCTTCGTAAGCGTGGGCTCTGTGTACTGGCCTCCTTTCAAAGAGTGTAATACACAAAGGGGATTAAAAAAAAAAAGTGTTATCAGTAGAGAAATCTGACATATACCACCTCAGACAGGTGGTTAAGTTTACTGTCAGTGGTGACAGGTCATGTTGATAACAAGCTCCCTTGATACGTTGTGATGTAAACGGTCCTGTCCTTCCGTGTTCTTCCTCCCAAAACACACATGACTCCAGGCTCATCATGAGAAAAATATCAGACAAATCCCAACTGCGGGACATTCTACAAAATAGCTGAGCATTAGTCCTCAAACCTGTCAAAGTCATCAAAAGCAAAAGAAGGCTGGTCATTTGTCACAGCCAAGAGGAGCCTAAAGAGTCATGATGACTAGATGTAACATATTTTTCTGGATGGGGTCCTGGAACAGAAAGACTATATTAGGTAAAAACTAAGGACATTTGAAAAAAGGGTGGACTTTGCTTAAAAATAACGTATCGATATTGGTTCCTTCATTATAACAAATGTACCATACTGATGTAAGGTGTTAATATGAAGGGAAATTAGACGCCAGATATATGGGCGATGTCTGTAGTACCTTAGCAATTTTTCTGTAATCTAACACTGTTCTAAAAAACAAAATCTATCTTCACAGTAAATATATATATAATAATTGTTTGTATTATAACTTCAACTTTCATGTAAGCCTAAAATTATTTCACAATAAAAGGTTAAAAAAAGNGTGTGCTTTTTTTTTGTACAACAACAACAAAACTGAGAAGTTGCAACAGAGACACGTGACCTCCAAAGACAGAAGGGCCCACCAGAGAATAGTGCGAACTCCTGCTCTGTGGCCACGTTCCTGATACTTTCTTACATTCTACTTGGCATCTAGTTACTTTTCCTCTATAATGTCTTGTAGTTCTGAAATTGAGTGTAAGTAGCCCATGGGGATAGAAACTTGCATGAGGCTCACACTGTTATCTCTGCCTTCTCCTCCACATCACGTACAATATCCCTTTCTCTCTACTGACGCAGACAGCATCGCTTTATACCTTTTGTGTTGTCACTGTCATCTGCCTTACGGACAGTTGGTTCAGGGGAGCTCACATACCCAGTACCTGTCCCTCCCCTCTGCACTATTGCTGCTGGTCCCTCATCTGAGAAATGTCTGTTATATTGGAGCTTTCTGAGGTCAGCGGCCATTGGCATTTCCCCCCTCCTCTCTCCTTAATAATCTCTGCTTTTCACACAGCTCTTTTCCTGACTTGTGGTTTGGGGTTTTAGGTTTCTCTGGATTTCGTTGAAGGTAAAATTTGCATGTCTATTTTTCGTTCTTCTTGTTGCTTTGGGAGTTTTGAGAGGCAAAGGGAGAAACCCCCACTTTGAAGACTATCTCCACACGGAAAGTCTGATGACAAAAACCCTATCGAATAGTCTATGTCATAATGAAAAGAGATTTAGTAACATTTTCCACCATTTTTGTTTTCTCAATGATTCAGAAAAGTGTGGTTCATCAGTAATACTTTATGTTCAAGCAAAACAATAAAGCATTCCAAAGTTAACTACGTTTCTAAGACCTATCATTCCATGACTTCATGGTAGACACCTTATGAATGTACATTCAGGAAGCGCGCGCGCACACACACACACACACACACACACACACACACACACAAAATTTCTAAGTGATTGTGTTTTGTTTTGTTTTTTGTTTGGTTTGGTTTTTTTTAATTTCACATAGTCCAAGTCCAAAATGACCCTACATTTTACATAATCCCTAATGGTTCCAATTGGTTAGAGTAAAATTGCATGGGATGTTGGGAAAAACAAAACAAAACAAACAAAAAACCATCACTAATTCATAATGTAAAATTAGCTGATTTATTATCGAGCAAGCAAGTACCNAATTTATGAGCTGAATTTTAGGCTATCACTACCTACTGTTAAAATAAACAAAAATAAGAGGAAATGCAATGTACTCCCAGATAGAACCAATGCATTCTTTAATGTACAAACTTGTTCAATTCAAACTAAAATACAAAAGTGGCCACACACCCAGACTTAACCTGTCATTTTTCGAAGTCTCATTCCATATCAAAGTACCTATTGAAGACCACAATTTAGATGTCCTATTGACAATTAAAATTAGGCTAGTTCAGGGAGGAACTCAAGATCGCCTGGAAAGCATTCTGTCTCCATAGCAAGGTCCCCAAGGAGGGAGCAATTCTGAAGCTAAAGCAATCTCACTTCCCATCAGGCTCCACATCTCAGACTTCGCTTCATAAAACCGGTTGGTGAACAGCAACTGAGGAGCTCTACCTAGTCTGTAGAGGTATTCAAGCCCTCATTATGTTAAATAAACAATTTTTTTTTAGTCTTACAGAAAACGTGAGTTTATGTTAGGACCGGTGCAAGAAATAAATGCTCGCTAGCTTGGGGTTTTTAAAACATTGAATCTAATAAAAAAAATTATCTAATACATTAAAATATTAAAGGTATATATCTAAGAAACTCAGAACTCTTCAATTTCATTTCAGTCAATGTTTTCATGGAACTACTGGTGGTTGTTTTGTTTTTTTTTGTATTTACAGTGTGAGATATAATTATCCATTTTTAGTAAACATATGTACATATCTCTTTCTCCAATTTCTTATACTCACTGTCCAATAGCTTTTCCACCCAACCAATCAACACACACACACACACACACACACACACACACACACACACACCCCAACTTAATTTAAACAAACCTGTGTCTGTCATACTTTTTGATATCTTATCTGTGGTGACTGCATATAGATGCAAACATTTGACTCATTATGTCACTAGTGGAGTTTTGCCCAAGCATGTAAATATTGAATACACACTAGTTCACTGTAATTAGCTTTTGTTGTGCTTCTCTCTTTTGTTTCAGTTCTATTTGTTTTTAAATATATATATCTAGATAGATTATACTATTATGAATTTAATTTCAATATAACGAAGACGGAATTTTAAAACTATATGTCATAAAAAATGGTGTGTTAGCATTACCTGGGGTGAAAGTTTGTGTTCTCCAAAACAAATCAACTCATGAACTACATTCTCTAGTTTGAGATGGGTGAAGAATTAACAAATAAATCCAGACTCTCAGACTCTGCTGGTACCAATTTATTCTGCAGCAAAATAATGTATATTTTTCTGAATCTATCAACGATGATCCACAGTGTCATATTCAAATAAACTACTTTAAAGAGAAAATAAAATTCTAAGTGTCAGACGTAAAGGTGCAAACTGTTGTACCAAATAAATAAACTTTTTCTTTTTTTAGGAGACACTCAATAGCTGCAAAAAGCTTAGCATAGAACTGTACATTTGAAACCTGTATAATTTTACTGACCAGTNTCTCTTCAAAATAGTTTTGTCACATGGAGGTGACTTTCTCCACTGTTAGTTGTTAGAAGAAACACTTGCACATGGAACTGCCATCATTTCTCTACCTGGCCTTGCACAGGACACGGAACTCTTAGGTGACACGAGCAGCGTTCTTGTCACCTCAGTAAGATCAACACCCAGCACAAAGCCCACACATACTCACACTTAATATATGCTTCTGGCATCAATGGTAAAACAAAGAAACGAGCAACAATCTCAGATGTCGTCCTCTAAGTGTACACAGACACAGTAAAACAGGAGCAAGATTGACTTAGGATGAGTAGCATTTAAGTTTCAACGCTAAATACCTAATAATTAAAGAGAACAGGAGATCTCAAATATCAACATGTGTTAGAATCACGGGGGAGGGGGGCTCCCCAAAACGCCCACTCTGATTCAGGACGCACAAGGACCAGCCTGAGAGTCTGCATTTTGCACATCTCTAAGCTGATACAGTCCTGATGCGAGAACCATACTTTGTGTAACAAGCACCTAGACCATACACACGTCAAAATAATACATGCTTAGCTGGAATATCCCTGCACCTCCAAAACAGCAGGAGCCATCATATACTTTGAAGAACACTTGTTTTGTTTTGTTTTTCTCAGATTTTTAAGTTCTAAATTGTTTTATGAACAAAACTCTGATCCATAACCAAGCACCATGTAGATATGGATGACAGAAGGTACGACTAGATTTGAAGTTCACGGGGAGCTCCAAGAAGCTGGATTTTGAGCTGTTTTTACATTTGCCGTGTTCCTGCTGTTACAGGATAACGCGGCCCATTTCCAAAATGAAGACAGTCAGAAAACAAGCCAGCTTTTTAACACTTGAAAGTGGCACACCAGGTGGTGACCAGGGCTGTGCTGATGACGCCCCCTCAAAGTAATTCAGTGTAGGTTCCGGTGACTGCTTAAGTCCTCATTCCAAAGAAATCAATAGGATAAAACATGTAAATGGGTTTGGTTTTGGTAGTGATTATATTTTAGCTTGAGCAGTCCCCTCTGTGAAATGTGAATAGCTATTTAGAACAAATCAATCGGCTTGGGAGACATCTATTCGTCTTAATCACCATAAGCCCCTCATTCGAGTCGATACTCCAGACTCAAGAATGTCACAGTATAATTAGATGTTCATTTTGTGACCTGACATGTAGATACATGGCTCAAAATCCGAAATACAGCGACATTTATTTTGATGAAATAAAATAAGCTAAAGTTTGAAGAAAATTGAGATGATTAAAAATTGTCATTTAGTACAGAAAACCCAGTTGGCTTGCTTTTCTTTTGCACGGAGACAGAGCTGTGTGTAAGAAAAGCCTTCCCATGACCCTCAGTCACCGGGCACCTTGTACGGTGTCCCAGGCATCCAGACGCCATTCTCTACATTTCCTGAGAAAACTAACTTTCTGTATTTCTAGAATTTCTCATACGCTTTAGTTTTACATCCCAAAATGAATACAAATGACAAATTCTGTCCAAAAAGGATCTAATTAAAGCTTAAATGTCAGTGCTTTGGACATGCCTAATGATGTGTATATCTAAATTTTAGTGTCATAAATATGAAGACTTGTTAAGTTATACATATATACATATACAAGATAACAGAAGTAAGCTACAATATGCAAACACTTGTATAAACACCCACACTTACGCTGAAAGAAAAACTGGTAAACACATAAAACGCAAGTATGGCTGCAGGCACACGTGGGACCTCCGAGCACCAGCTGATACCTGACCTTTCCAAGGAACACACAGAGGTGTGCTCAGAGGTGTCTTTATGAACCATGTGCGCATCTGCATTTCTCAAGTATTGAGCAGACGGAATGTGGAACCCATGTTTAAGTATCTGTGGAAATGAAACCCTGAAGGCGTTGTCTACAAAGTTACACAAATACTGATACTCCATCGTGAATGGGGCTGCAGATGAGGGTCTACTCTTCCAAGAGCCTATAGTGGTTCATTCTGTTTCTCCAAGGTGCAGTTCCCTGGGGGTCCGTCACATGAATTAGACGGTCATTAAGTTTTGCCATTTAAATAATAACCATTGCTTAAACAAATTCTGTGTTTTGAACAAAGCATAATTGACTTGTTGAAGCTGGGTTATACACTTATGAAAAATTAATTTTCAAAAGTCCATTGATAAATTTATAGTATTTTATGTCTGTTGTCCAAAGCAGGATTATTATGATTCTTTACAAAACATCAAACCAAATATAGTGCAATTAAAATGGAAAAAGTGAGTTTTTTTCAGACACACACACACACAGAAACTTTAGGTCTCCTGATGAAGTCACTGGTAACATTGGCTGGGAAACAATCGCTTTGCCCTAAATTGGTGGGAGAGATGTTTGAATTGAGGGAAAAACTTGAGTGGTAAACTAGTAATAGACTTAATTAACATAGTGTGCTTCTAAAACCAGGTAAATTGTCATGTAATCATCTTCGGTGAAAGTTGTTTGCTCTGGGTGTGTATTTTAACACTACATTGGATTGCACATTGAGCAAAACTTATAAAACAACTGCTGAGCTATCAGGGGAAAAAATGAGGGGAATGAATTCTGGGTATTGANTCAGTGTTGCACGCTTTGAAAAAGGGTTAAAAAAAGTAAGATGGCGCTATCAACTCATTTTAAAGATAGAATTTAAACTTCAAGGACATGCTCTATTGTCACTGTTTTAATATTTTCTATTAAAATGCTTAATAGATATGGGTACATTTCTTAACACACTTCCTTCAACAACAGCCAGGAGAGAGCCTGACTTGGACAGCTTTCTCCTTTGCTTGATGACGCAATGATCCCTGCTTTCATATGCCGAACATGCAATATCGTTTATCTAACTGAAGGACAAGGTTTTGAGGGTGAATCAGGCTTAACTGGTGCTTTTCCTAGGTCTGACCGATCTCTTATTGAGCTCGGATAGCCACATTAGCTGAGCCACGGCGGTTTCTTCCTCCACGGTGTCTGTGTGTCCAGCCTACCTCCATTTTAGGCTAGTATTGGACAAAACCCCCAAACTGTATTTTAAATAATACTTTACCAGTGATAAAGACATTAAACTAAAATTGGTTGATATGAAGGAGTATTCTAAGTCAGAACCCTTTTTTTGATTGAACCTTCTCACTAAAAATTCCATAATTATGGTTTTGGGAAATTGGATAACTTTTGTAGGAATATGTACATGATGGTGGTTAAGTGAGTAGATCTGATAAGAGGAAATGCCATATATTTGATGGGAGGGCTAATTCTATTCACTAGAGAAAGTCTATATTTTAACTTTAAAAACATACTGAAATTACAAACTTAAACTAAATCATTTTTACTCTTTTTTTTTAAAAATCAAGGAACAATAAAACAAAATCCCAGGATTCAGTTTATAAAAAAATATGAGTTCCAACATTGCCAGTTTAACAAAGAAAAATTAAACCATATTCTAGGAATACAGACAAGTGCACAGAAAATTTTAAGTGCAAAATGGTATTAATTTCATAGTTGGTCTAAAACATTAGGAGACAATAATATTTATACCAATTTTTATAAATTGGAATATTAGAAAACTTTAAGATAATTGCATAGGTGTATAACTATCTCTAGTTATGAGATTTTTAAGGATATGCTACATTTACTAATTGTACATACACTGTGTAAAACGTATCACCATTTATAAAATAATTGTTTAAGGATATATTTTTTAAACGCAGAGTGGGGCTAGGTAAGTAGGCTGGTAGAAATACATTTTTCCACTTTTAAAATCGCAAGGCAATAAGAAAATTGTGTAGGAAATACTAAATATGAGAAACAGTGTGGCAGGCCATAACCAGCCCCACTGTACATAACTGTCTTTAGGAAAACCTTTTAATGCAGTAACAAATAAAACATGACATCATTTAGTTTACGCCACTAGGTGGTGAAATCAATTATTCTTACTGTAATAAGGTAGACCCTTGAGTGACAGGACCATCTTTCCTGCCCCTTTATGTCAGTCTAATAAGGTACAAAGGTCAGTAAGTTTGGGATTCCAGGTACCAAGTACCTGTGATGTAGTGGCTGTGTGTGTGTGTGTGTGTGTGTATTTCAATATACATTTTAGTCTCAAAAATTTTACCTACACTCTCTTACTTAATTATGAGAACTTTGGCTGCCTTTCATTATCACACTTCTAACATTTTCACTCAGCTACACGATGGCTTTGGGATTGTCAGATTATTACACCTGCTGTAAAAAAAAAAACAGAATTTGGGTCAAAAACCAAATAGTGAAGCATGAAATAGTAGCCTCTGTAAATGCTGCAAATTTTTTCTTTCTCTCCCTCTCCCCCCACCCTCATATATATGTATATGCATATGTATATGTATCTTCAGTACACAGATCTTGGTAAGCAGGACTTTGTAAAAGAAAGGCAGGCAGGGAATAAATGAAGGAAAAACGAATAAACTCATGTCATTTCATTTCTCATATTTATGGTCTTTATGTGACAAACTCAACTTTGACTTAACGGTTAATTTTATATTTTAGTTCATTCACAATGGTCGTATTAAGTTTGAAAANAACTTACTCAGGTTTTCTACAATGAATTAATTATTTAGCCACCATCATCTATTGCTCTTAATTTACTGAACTCAGCAGGGAGACGCTAGTGCAGGAATGCAGATCACCTCCTGAAATGACAGCTACCCACTAAGTTTAGCAGTTACTACTGTTTAGTCACTTCCAGATGAAATCTAGAGAAATTTGAACGTGACAGACACAGGTTGGAGAAATGCATGCACCCCCTCCTGTGAAGCTTTCACAGTATAATGGAGCCCCAGCCTGGAAATCTAATTTCATCATCTCAGCCAAACCTTTTAAGATTGTTTTCTTAGGAAAATGAAACTAAAGAAAATTATTCCCCTAGCTGGTATATCTCTGCTGACTAAAATGATTTAAGGATTTTCTAGCAATTGTGTTTAGTCAAGATTTGTTTCCCTTTCTGTTTTTGCTTTATTGATTATTTAATATAATTCAGATATTTAATAACTTACTGAGAGGATAAGGGTTTATATTTTGATGATAACTTTGTATCGCCAACATCTTGGAAATCATTACTGGAGATACTATTACAAATATAGCAATCAACTGAAAATATAAAAATATATAGAGGGTATCTTGGATAAGGTCCCATTTGCCAAAGCAGGGACAAATTGAGTATTAAAAGCAATATTTACAGTAACGGATTTTAACCCATTGAATTTTTATGAACCCATGAGTCCATACTGACATAATCAAATACATAAATATAGACAGAGAAGAAAATGAACATTCTTCATCAAATAAATTGCAAAATATTGAAGGAATAATGGAATTAGACAATCACCGTATGTTAATCACCATAGTAATACAAGTTTCAAGTAAAAAAGATCATTAATGGATGCTATCACTGGTAAATTGGCATTTTGTTATAAATTGCATAATGACATTGTCTTAAATTACATGGTACTTTTTAACTACAAAGAGAAAAACAGGAAATTTACAGTTGAAAAATATAACAGGCACGACCTTAACCAAGTGATTGAAATTAATATCACCATTAACAAAACAAATAAATATCATCAAGATATAATGCATCACTTCTGTGTTAGCCTTGCCAAAAATGTTAACCCAAATTGGGTGATATTCCACAAAATAAAAGCTCATATACTTCAGAAATAATAAGGTCATTAAAGACAAAAAATAAAATAAAAGACTGGGAAACTCTCTAGATTTAAGTTTACTAATGAAAATGATGACAATGAGTGACCCTCAATTAGATTCTGACTCAGGAAATATCACTTTATTTTGCTGTAAAGATATTAAAGCAACAGTGAGATTGTGACTGAGGCCTGTTGACTAAGTTGTGGAATTTTT
>NW_017732719.1:51602-54129 GCF_001890085.2 Hipposideros armiger | reverse complement strand
CCATGCATTGCCTCAGAGTGTAAAACTCTCCTTGGGCACCAAAAAGACAACCTGAAATGTTTGCTCAGGGCGGACCCTCCGTAATGACAGACCAGAGGCAGCAGAGGTCACTGACAGTAATACTGCAGATGCGGAAGCAGGTGGCCTGGCTGGACGTACCTGCCCTGGCACTTAGTCAGCCTCCATCCGACCCTCTGTCCAACGGAGCTGTGGGGAGCTGTCACTTCATAGGGCTGACATAAGGATTAAAAAACTAGAATAATGGTAAGAGCACTTAAAACAATGCCCAACAACGTATAATAAATGCCCTGTCTCTGGAATGAACCCCTGGTGGTTTGCCAAAGGTGACAGAATTCACAGCCTCAGAAACATAGGAGAGCAAGGAAAGTTTTATTCAGGAAGAAAGACGCTGGCATAAAAGTTGCCGGGGTCCGAGGCTTAGAGTGGACAACTGCACCTAACTTGAGGTGAGCTTTTTCTTATGTAGGAAAGGGTAGGTAAATTTTCTTAGCAGGAGTTGTGACGTATGGACTGAGGTCATCTGATTGACATACGTTGGTTATATAACCAGTTTCTTTCTGCGTATGATCTTACCCGGAATGCATACAGAAAAAAAACCATGGGGGGGCCCAAGCCTTAACATTCACTTTATTTGAATTGTATTATAAAGAGGCTAGAGTTCAGATAACGGCCAGGTTTCAGCAGTTTGCGTATGTGTTAGGAACCAGCTAAATCCAGTTGGGTCTTATCTCCTTTTTTCAGGGGTCTTTGGACAGCTTGATTGATCTCTAAGGGATGAGCCTGGGTGTTTCCTGGGGAGGGGATGCAGCCTGGACAGTCCCCCTTCAGGCTCACTTTTATTAACTCTTTTTTGCCCCCTAAACAAATGCTACATAAATTTTGTTAAGATAATAAAGGCACCACAGCCACCCCAAGGTCTTTAACTTTCTGTCTCGTCTACGTCTCTGAGCAGAGGAAAGCACCAGCTTTGGAAAGCATACGCTAGATAGCTTGTTCCATCACATCAGCCTCCCCACTCCCTGACTCGTTACAAGGAGTGGGGTCTTGGGGGAACGTGTGGGAAGCAAAGATGTCATCAGCCGCTTTACAAAACTCTCTGGACAGCAGAGCCACCTCCCGCAACCCCGCGTCCTCATTTAACTCGGAACACGATTTTCCGAATCCTCAGAACTCATCGCTAGGGTATGGCATTTTCTGGAAAGGAAGTAGCTTTTTACAGCCAAACCAGCACAGGTGCATGAGGACGATGCTTTAAGCTAAACTAAAACTTGAATATTTGCTAGGACTACCAAACATCTCAAAATCACTGCATACGACAAATGGATAAAATTTCCTATTATTTCTTTCAGATTCAGTTTAAGAGAAATATATGGAGAGAGAGACAGAGACAGACAGAGAGAGAGAGAGAGAGAGAGAGAGAGAGAAACTGAGTTAGAGACTATTTTATAAAACACTTCCAAGAAATAGAAATATTTATTTAAATTTGTATCTATCCACATCAAATTTCATCCTTTAAAATCTTCTGATGGTTTACCTCCTGTTGACAATAAACACATGACATGGTATACTTATATGTACTGATTAGTTTTACAGTATAAAATTTGTTTCTTAAGAACATATGAAACATTCAGTTACAGTGCCTGACAAATATTTTTAGAGTTATATATATAAAATTTTTTAATGGCTCTTACTTAAAATTACCAAAAGTTTTATATCAGTTTGATACTTGCACTCACACATGGTGAATGAAAGAAAATTCTCCCTTTTGTCATAATTCTCACTTGATACATAACATAATTTTAGCTATATAATACATTGAATTGTTTCTTTTAAAAAAGTCATAAGAATCAGCTGATTAATGTTTTGGTCCCTTTTTAATTTGTCATAAAATTTAATAAATCATCATATGGCTTAGTTTACTCAGAGCTGTTCTGTTTCAAACCAGTTTTCCATATCACTTTATATCACTTCATATCAGTGTTTCATATCATTTATTAAAAGTGTCCTTTCTTAAAATTGTCCTCATTTGGATGATAAATTATATGGTCAGTCTGATTGTGTAATCATATTCATCTTTGCTTCAGTGCTTTTAATAATATGTCACAAAAAACTTCTTCAATTTATTTTCAATACATTTTATAATAGTCCTTAAAATAAATATTAACCTACCTATTCAAATTGAAAAATGGGGTTGGAGTTTTCCTAGCAGAATAAAACTAGTTTGACAGCAAGAATTGGCTTTTGCAAACCTATTTATATGACGGACATTTTTCATGAGCAAAATGGGCTGAATACGTGCTTCTAAATTATATGACACAAATGTTTTTAATAAAATTCATTTACATAACAACTTGTAGTAGCCAATGTGTGTGGAAATTAAGAATATTTCAATGTTGTCAGCTAGTCCTGAACTTACTGGGCTAAACAAAGTAGTAACAGGTAGACAGATATAGCCATTGGACAAGGTGCCATGGATTCTTTCCAGCAACTGGGACGCTCAGTGAAT
>NW_017732719.1:38543-50967 GCF_001890085.2 Hipposideros armiger | reverse complement strand
ATATATATATGTATATATAGTGCCTCAGGTTGATTGTATGTTATACATCAAGCTTTTCCTCTGTAAGAATTACATTTTTCCATTTATAAAAATCAGATTAAACACTCACTGTGTTCTTTGAAATGAGACTTACTACAATTAGAAACATCTCTCCTCAAATGTTTTTGAAATGGCTTTATTATCCTCTCGAGCATGCACAGAAGCGATCAGATGTCCTCCTCAGTCACATGAGCCTCGTCACGAACTCTCACCGGGCTTTTACATTTGAAAATTAGCAGGAATGAATTGCTCACAGCCATCTTAAGTTTTCGTCACCTCCAGATACGTATTGTTTCCCCCTCACGCTTCCATGGAGCGTCTACCTTTGATCAGGGGTTATGACCTAAACTAAGAACTGTCCCCAAGCCCTGCGGAAAAGGCCGGCACTAGGTATTTGAGCATATGAACACTTCCAAGAATAGACGCTGGACTAGGTGATTGATGATGTCACACAGAAAACCTGCACTGTGTTCCAGCAGACAAATTCAGGATTTCTAGAACTTTCTATTCCAGAAGTCCACAGCTTCATTAGGCCACTCACTCAAGATCCAGCTGAGAGACAGTTAATCCCACAGGACTGACTGGTTGATAAGGGGTGGTCATGCTTATTTACTCGCAATACTGCTTATGTTACTTTAATGTTCTGTTTTTCCAAATATATAAGGAAGTCCCCTTGCTTCTTAAACTGCTGGGAAACCGTAACACTTACAAGACAGTCTTTTAAATTGAAATATGACATCTTTCAGTGATACCTTTTGCTAACTGACTACCCCTTTCCCAAATCAAAACTCTCCTTCAGCCTCTCTCCTTTTTTATGGCGATATATTTATTAATATTCTCTTTTTTTATTAGAATATAATGAAGGAATTGCTTATGCAACCAAGGCCTTGCCTGTAAAGTCATATTTGAGAATGATGCTCATTTAATCAGATGGGACAAACTATTATTGCATGAAGCCAGTACTTAAATTCCCCCTCAGGGAAACCTGTCTGGCTCCCAAGGTCTCAGTTTTATAGTTGATGACGAAGGTCACTCCTACCAGGCAAAGGAACCTCAGAGTAATCCAGGGACTTTGAGAAGAAAGGAAGTCTCCTGAATTCATGGGTACCACACATCAAAATCCAGTGGAGAGAGTTTCTTAGATTTGCTTTCCTAGAGCCAAGAGAAGAAATCATGGAGGCTTTATAAGTGCCCTCCGTTTCCTTCAAAAAGACTTCCGGCAAAGCAAATTTGAGAAGACTCGTCAGTGAAGAAACATTCTGCCTCCATCTATGGAAGGAATGAGGCCAGACCGAATGAGACCAGCCTGGACTTTAGAGCAAGAGTAAGCTTTCACTGAAATAACTTTTGAGGCACAAAGGCGACACTGTAATATAAGTTGAAATATGAAAAAAAAATTACTAGATATCTTCAGTAGAAATGGCAGAGTTTACAATACATCCTTACAGGTGATGCCACCCTTGGCCCACCCACCTGTGGGGTACTTTACAGTCCTTCATGGTAGAGCCCACAGAGCAATGCAGAAGGATCCACATCTATGGACATGCAAATACTCTACTTCTGGCGGGCTTTCAATTGTCTTCCCTGCACAGAGAAAGTCAGCTTTGCGTCTACTTATACTCCTATATGTCATCTCAACTCTACCCCATATAAATCTATACTTCTTGACTTCTACTTTGAGCCCCTTGTTTCAACTGCCTATTTTCCCCATTAACATTGAGGTAAATAAAATCTTTAATAGTAGAGCAAAAATGTGCGAAGTCATATTAGGTTTCCGTGTACAAAGTAGAAACCAAAATTGATAAATGTTTCAATGACCCAGCCTTCAAGTGCTTTATTCTTCTGAGTGCAGCAGAGATGCCTCAAATTTCAATGAGCCTCATTACCATAAACGTGTTTTCTTGGCGATAACTTAAAAACCAGTCTGCTCTCTTACTAAGCTTACGCTTTTATAATAAATCATCATTTTATTGTAAAGGATGCATCACCGGAAGCCCACGGCTGCACGGCTACTCTCCTGGGTGTGTCACCTGTCCTCAGAGTCGATGTCAAATGATGGGGTTTGAACCTGTGTTGACAAGGCTGCCCTGATGGTCCTGAGACTCAGCCACGGGGACTCATTCATTTAGGTTCAGCCCCATGCCAGAGTCTAAAACATTGTTTATCACGTTCTAAGAAGAGGATTCCACGTCTGCTAGGTGAGACGACTCAATTAGCAAGAGCGAAAGCTCGATAGCACACAGCACATTTAAGGAGAATGTGCCACGGGGGACTCGGGGGGGGGTGTGGGAGGCAGACAAGAAAGGGGCCGAAAGGTAGATTATGAAACGTGTGTAAAGTTTGTCTTGTCTCCCAGAATCAAAATATATCCACTTCACTTTAATGGTTATCTCAACAGTCACCTTTCATCGTATTTTAGAATGCTGGAAACCGCTAGCTAAATTACTAGAGTATATTTGGCAACAGAAAGCTGATCCTCAGTCACTTAGTGGGCACATACATACATTCTATAAGGGTTTTGTTTACTTATTTTACTGACTTCAAAAACAGTCAAGTGTTTTAGACTAGTGAACCTTCCTCTACCATAAAATGCCGTTTTACTTCCCATATCCATAAATGCTAAAGAAGCCTATCTACTTTCTAGGCCTTATTGAATAGTACTATGTCTTGAAATATAGCTTGTTCTTAAAGTGTTTGTTCAAATCTGAATTTAACCTAAAAGTGATAAGATTCCACAGGATATTCTGAATAACTCGGCACCTCAGCTGGACCTAATATCACCTTACTGTTTTGCATTGTTTTTGATATTTTAAATGACTCATTTCTTGAAGTTCTGCTCAATCATTTCCAAAAGAGTTCAGATTTTCACACCTGAAGCTCTTAGCATTCCAGCTACTTTTTCCTCAGCAGCTTACAATTTCATAACGCTGACAGAAAAGTGTTAGATTGAATCGATCCGTGTTATTTTATACAGAAAAGTGGAAGTTTCTGTCTTTCTGTTGCTTGTTTAATTCTATTTTTGGCCAGGGAAGTACTTTTGTGTCATCAGAAAATAACAACAGTTCAAGAAAGCATCTATCAATTTGCAAATTGCCGAGGCGTTCCGGTCGCTGGAGTGTGAAGGTGGATGGAAGGAGGAAGCTTGATTGGTGGTCACAGTTCTGTTCAACACTGTTTTAATAGTGAGACCTACAGTTGACGTTAGAGTTGGTTATCTTACTAAACTTGACTCTAGCCTGTGGGTTCAGTCATGGAGATAGAGTTGCTGAATGTTTACACTGATTCTATGGTTTTAATGAGACTTGGGACCATTTTCTAGATTCCCTGATTAAGGAGTGGTCAAAGATCACATGGCTGGTAAGATTTCCTCACAATTATCTAACGTGAGCTAATCCTGGAGCCCCTGTTGTTTCCTTTCTTTACTATTAAGCAGAATTACATATTAGCAGTGAATTTCTCTTAGAATGCATGATGCCTGCCTTTGACTTAAAAAAAATAAAACAAGTGCATTTACTCTAATTTTGTATGTCTGAGAAACTTTGCATTATTTAAGCTATAAGGGAGAAATCAAGATATGCTCATGCACTAAGCATTAGTGGCTGAGTCTACACTGATAATATAGTAAAACCTTGGATTGCGAGTGACTTGGTTTGCGAGTGTTCCGCAAGATGAGCAAACATTTCTAACACATTTTAACGTGGTAACCAGGCGATGCCTTGCAATATGAGTAGTTTGTTTCCAGAACGAATTATGCTTGCAAACCAAGGTATTACTGTGTTTTGTTTTTTCTTTAAATTGGTGATGTAAACTCAGAAAAAAGGAAGCACTTGTAAAATGCATGGTTGATAAAAGAGTGTCTTTTCTAAATTTTGTTTAAAAAATACCTGCGATGACTTCTGACAGCACCTACTTAGAATCAGGCCAAACTGTACAGGTTAAGGGCACAGCACCCACAGAACTGGCCTCACTTCAGACACCAGCTATCAGCTTGAGGGCGGTCCCAGGGCCATTCCGAGTTCTAACGAGCTGGCTCCAAATGTGGGGTTTCCCACTGCCTGCTCAGGTTCGTTAATTCAGGAGGACAGCTTACACAACACAGGAAAGCACTATGCAAGAAATGACAGTTGTGGCGACACATAAGGAAACAAGTCAGAACCATCCAGAAGGAGAGATGCATAAGCCAAGGCTAAGGAGGAGTCCAGGCAACAAGGCTTCCGTTGTCCTCATCTGGGGAGTCAGGATGTGTAGCCATCCCGGCTTATCCATGGGGGACAATATGCAGAGGGCTGCCAAGCAGGGGAGCTCACCCAAGCTTCCATGTTCAGAGTTTTGATTGGACTGGAGATGGATTACATAGGCACGCTTAACTGGTCACTGGCTACTAAACTGAATTTGATCTCCAGCCCTTCATCTCTCCCCAGAGGTCCCGCGGATATCACATGGTTCATCTTGACTCACCTTGTTGGCATAAGCTATTGAGGGGGGGGGGCACAGGAAACCACTTTTCTAGCAGCCCCCATAAGAAAGACATTCTTATCTGTCAGGAAATTCGAAGGATCTAGAGGCCACGTCCCAAGAACCAGGGACAACGACCTTTCTACATGAATTACATCTGAAGGGATTTTGGGAACCACAGAAGTCCCCAAATAGCCAATGCAATCTTGAGGAAGAACAAAGCTGGAGGCATCACCGTCCTAATTGCAAACTATATTATAAAGCTGTACTAATCAAAACAGTATGGTATTGGCATAAAAACAGACACGTGGATCAATACACATCGCAAAACCCTCAGAGCAAATACTAAATAGAGCCTTACAGACCAATAAATGTGAGAAAGTACTTAATGGAAAATTTAATGTAAATGAAAACATCGAAGTATTCACACCAGAAAGCACTAAGGTATGAACACATTTTAGAAATCAGAGTATTTAGTACAGAAAAAATCCAAAGCCAAAACTATTAGATAATTATAATCATACTTTCCTATGTTTCAATCAGCAAAGAGGTGGGTGTGTGAACGGACAGGTATAATTATATTAAATGTATACTTCTTTTACACTGACAATATTTAGGATTTTTTGACAAATATCACTAATTTTTCAAAAAATATTCCATCTCTTTTCAGTAATGAAAAATAAAATATAGTAATACTTAAGAATGTTATCTTACATTATGATGTAAGAATTTTACCTTACATTATGATGATGACATTATGAAATAGGGACATCTATTTTTCATGAGTTTAATGTAAATTATTAAATGCAAAGTCTCTAGAATAAATATCACTGTGTTTGGCTTATTTGACTAGAACAAGTAATGAGGAGCTGCTAATTGTTATGCCAAGTGATTCCAGAACATCAAAAATTAGTGGGTTGTTTCTAAAACTGACGCGTAGGCCTGTAGAAGTCAAGCATGGAAATACAACAGCATGAATTGAAATCAGCTAAAAAAAACTAATCCTGCCAAAGAGTTTAATAACAGAGCTACATGTGAACCTTGACTATTTCCATTCATAAGATATTTGTAGAAACTTTCCCCCAATTCATGAGGAATAAAAGTCTTGAAATTCTGATTTAATTTCAAGCTTCAGTCAGACTCCAAAGTCTGAAATTCAAGTGACATCTTTCGTACCTCTGAGGCGCTCTCCAAGTTACATGCCTAACCATCATTGGGAACAAAAGCATGCAGTTTATATTCTCTCCACTGTGTTATCTGTGGTGACCTGGTGCTCCTTAGATTTCTGATGGCTTTCATTACGAGGATTCAGCCCCAAGAATTTTTATCATGAGATCCCTGAGTTCTATCGCAACATTAATGACTTGAAGTTACCACCAGTTAATTGTAAACTTTTCCTAATTGACCACAACATAGTAAGCACTCAGTTCAAACCCTCTAAAAGAACAAATGAATGTGTGCCTAGATATTAGTAGAAGAGATGGTACTCATCTCAGCTGCTCCCAAATGAGAGGTAAGGAGACGCAATTCTAAAGACGAGATTTGAAGGTTCTATTTCAATTTAAAAGACTGCCTTGTAAGTGCTACGGTGCTAGAGTGCCCGTGCAGGTGAAACCTTAGGTTTCTGGGTGATTCTGTGAGAAATGACACTCATGAACTCCGTGAAGGGAGGGCATGCAGTGTCTTGATGGGCTCTGGCAGTTATCGGATTGAAATAATATCCAAAATATTGTGAGTATACCCGATTTTCATAGGGGAAAACAATAACACGGCTTTTATCAGAGTCTGAAACAGACACATGAAACATAAAGAATGCATTAAGAACACAGACCTGTGGAACGTGTCTAACTTCTTCACTTCACATTATATTGCTTTATAAACATCAATTAGAGACTTTGCTTTTTTTGGTTGAAGGGGAACACATGTGATAGTGGACAGAACATAAAACAGGGGAGGCGACAAATAAAATTTGTGTTTTCTAAAAGCTTAATTATTTCCTTTGACACCCAATCTTAATTTTTAAAACTATTTTTGGGGGGAGGTTGACATTCTTTTAAAAAAATTAAATTTATCTGGGTGACATTGGTGAGTAAAGTTACACAGGTCGCAAGTGTACAATTCTCTAACACATCATCTATATATTCCATTGTGTGTTCACCACCCAGAGTCAGTTCTCTTTCTATCAAACATAGATTTAGCTGTTTTCTTGGAACTTTTAAATCTGATATTCTATAATCTTAACGTTGGCAAATTTTTAATAGTAAATTAAAATATTAGAAAGACATCATAGTGTCAATAAACACATATTCCAACAGGTGTTTTCAGTGTATTCACATGACACGTGCCACTGTCTTCCAAAGTAAAATCACCATGGTGATTAACGTTCATCAACATATGCTGGGATTCTGTTCATTTCTGGAAATATCCAGTGTGTTTCCTACAAAAATGGCATTGAAACATCAGGAAAATATGGCTAATAACCTCAACAAATTATTTTCATGCTAGGCACTGATGTCAGATTTTTAAAAGAATGCTACAATTAACACTGGTGCTTAAAAATAATTTAAAAAATGAACAAAATTAAAAAAACTCATAACAATGTCAAATTGGTGAAATGCTATATTTTTCTACATAATGTAAACAAGGTAAGTAAATCTATATGATTTTCAAGAATGTTTTGAAACCTCAGAATCATGTGCATGTTTAAAATTTCTCAAGTTTCTGAACACTTTATTTCCTTTGTGTAGATTTTTATAATTTTAAATCTATAAACTTATTTGATTATTACAGAAAATCTATGAGTTAAAAAGCAGGGGAATTATTTCTCTCACATTTTTTACCACAATTTATTGGTCAGGAGATCAAGACTCAAAGAAAATATGTGATCTTTCTACTGTCAAATGGTGATGAAGCTAGCATTAAAATTAGGCTTTTTTTTGGATTTTTTAAGATGAAAAATATAGCAAATTAGCTTGGGTGTTTGAGTAATTATTAAAAATACTACCCAGGAGATGCTTATCAATCAGATCAGTGGTTCACCAAATGTCACGTATTTTACCTTATTTTCCTTCATCAGCGTAGTGAATGGCCAGGGGGTCTTTGTAACTCATAGATTCCCAAAGACGTGTATTCCTCATCTGCCTTTTGTGTTTCATCGGTTCTCCTTTGTCTTTGCATTATCTATGGCATAGTGACACGGTGGTGGCTTTCTTACCATCAGTTATTTCTGAATAGCAGTCACGCTTTCTTGCATAGTTTTTACCAAGACTTGTTTCCTGAAAGGGCAGGGGTGAGAAGCTTCAGCGAGGAGATGCTGCTGTTACGTGTTATTCATGGTGAATTTCTCACCACGTTTTGTCCAGGAGGTTTGACTGCATTAGGCTAGCTGGCTGTCTTCCTGCTTCATGACAGAACCCCTTTGTCAAATGTCCCTGATGTAGGGTCTTTGCTTCAGCTGTTTTCTTCAATGAGCAGCTAAAGGATGCATGTCCACTTGACATCTCCTACCCTGTCACCCAAGTTGAATTGAGGCGCTTAGTATAATAAATACAGGGGCCCAGCGAACTGTCCACAACCCTGCACAGAATAGCCAACGTGTATGTGCTTCCATCTTCCCTGATGGAGAAGTCCAACTGCTATAGGTAACCTTCAGACCTCGGCACGGCCCCTTAATTTCGTCCAAACAAAAGTGCATTTAAAAGCCAGTTTTATTAGTTTAGAGTTAAGGTTGTGGCTGGTTTCCAGTTTTATTGACTTGAAATTTTCTTTATTTTTCCTCTCTTCAGTTTTTTATTATTTCATGTATTATTTGCTTGGTATTCAGAGCGGTAAAATAGTAAAATTGCTTATATACCAAAAGTTTAAGCACATTTGTTTCTGTGTGTGTGTGTGTGGGGGGGGGTATTTTAATTTTTTTTCTTCTTTTTCATGTTTGTGTATGTGTACTAAGATGTGGAAACAGACCTGCCTACAGCAGCATGAGAATTCTCTCTTCTCTGAAAATTTGCTGGGCTCTTTCATAAAAATAGAGATGTACGTATAGATTGATATATGAAATCACCCTCTGTGCTTTATTTTATCTTCCCTGCCAACTATTATGATAGTTTTTATTTTAACTTATGAATACAGCATTAAATGTTGTATACTTGAGGAAAATAAGTAAATACATTGAATAGTTTTTAAAACGTCTTGCTTGAGGGTAAGTAAGCCCCTTTGCTCTGTTCAATGCCACCTGGGTTTGTGGGGGACAATGATGTCCAGTTAATCTCACTGTCATGGCTACAGTCATGAGTTGAAATAGGACACCTTACAGTAGTAAAGCTTATGAGAACAATATCCAATCTGATAAATGCCCTAAAAGCCTTTTGAACTTGGGAGTCAAAAAATTGGGGTCAGAGTTCACCCCAGCCTAATTCTGAGAAATCGGAGCGCTCCACGAGACACACCTGTGGGGCTCAGACTAGCACCTCAAAAATGCGTCCCCAGCAATACTTGTTCCTCCCTAGGACAATCCTTGTCTATCTCACCTACACACTCCGGAACCCCATTTTGCAACATATTGTTGGCTTTATTGTTCACGTAAAATTTTACTTAAGGCTTTTAATCCATATCCATTCACTCATTTAAAATATATTTATATGGGCCAGCTGAGTGGCTCAGTTGGTTAAGAGCTCGCTCAAGAGTTTGAGCTCTGAGCAACAGCGGTTCGAGTCCAGCCTGAGCTGAGCAGCCGCTGAGCTGCCAACAGGTGGCAGGATGGCTCAGCTAAAAAATAAAATAAAATACAATATATTTATAGAGTGTTATTATGTATCCAATCCTATTCTGGGCAAAGTGAACTGAACAATATTCCAACAATCAGAGTTTATAACCTGGTAGGGAGGGGAAGGCAGATAATAAGCAACCAAATACATGATATGTCAGATGATAAGTGCTGCAAACCACAAAATAAATGCGATTAAGGGCAGAGAAAGCACAGGAAGTCTAATTTCCAAGTGTTCGGAGAAGACCTCTCTGATAAGGTAACATTTGAGCAAAGATCTGGAAGAACTGAAGGTCTCAGCGGTGAGGCTATCGAGGGATGACCTTTAAAGATAAAAACGACAGAAATGAAAAGTCCTTGAGAGCTTAGTTTACTGAGTAACACCAAGAAATCTGTGTGACTGATGCAAAGGGAACAAATTAAGTTTTGCCAGATGATGCCAGTAGTATCATGGATCCAGAGCACATAGGAAGGTCTTTAGGTTTTATTTTGAGAGCGAGGAAAAAGCACTAGAGATTCTAGCAGAGATCTCAGAAGGAAGGCCAGCACTCATCTGCTTGGCACGTGAACGTACCTACTGAAAGTCAGGCAGAGTAGACTGTGTGTGAGTGTGTGTGTGAGTGTGTGTGTGTGTGTGTGTGTGTGTGTGTGTGTGTGTGAGCAGTGAGAAGGCTGTGGCTATTTCACCTCTGTTTGAATCCACATTACATATCAGGGGGTACCTTATTTTCAATCTGTAAGGATATTAATAACATTGACATAGTTCTCTTAAATCTTAGTTCAGAAGATTGACTAGAGGTATTAAATTTTAGGAAGATGGTCAGAACATGAGAGGTTTTCTCTCTCTCTCTCTCCACACACACACACACACACACACACACACACGGTGCCAAAAAAATGTATACACATTTTAAAAAAGGAAAAACCTGTACTAAAACTGTAATACTTGCTGGGAGTAAAATTGAGCATTCCCCAAAACATCTTTTGAGTGAATCTCGTACTACACATTGCTACCGTAATTCAATTCAACTTCGAAAAGTAATACATAGATAGCATCTCTTAAAATGTATAAACATTTTTTGGCACCCCTGGTATCTCTCTATATATATATATCTATATCTGTATATATCTGTATATATGTATATCTGTATAGCTACATAGATATAGATATATACCCCCCCCACACACACACACACGCACAAAGGAACCAATTTTTGCAAAAACATGTTCAATATCTGAGAGATAAAATATTCTATATTAGTAGTTATTACTATAACCTTCCAGTTTTTAAGACCCCATTTTTGTAATATGAACAAGCATATCTTAATAATTCCAACGAGTAAAGAGAAAACCATCTAGGTTTTTAAAATATTATAAATTATCATCTGAAACAGATGTGTTTGAATGTGTCTGCTCAAATTGGCTAAATTGCACATTCAGAATATAAATTATTAGCACCAAGAGCAAATAAAATGAGTAAATTTTCCTCAATAAGATGGGTATCAGTTAAATATGAAATTAATGTTATTATTTCTGCTAATAGAATCTTGGGAGCTGATGATATTTAACAATGAAATACTTATTACAGCAGCTTCTGTATTTATGGATATGGTTAAGTCCATGTCAAGAATAAAATCACATAGAAATTTGTTTGAGAGGTCGCATGTGATTTCTGGTTGTGGCTTGGTGAATCAGAATAAAAACCAGTTTTTAAATTTGGTTTTGTTTTATTTTTAGTCTTGTGATGTTCATCAGAACAATTTCATTTTTTTAATCGTCAAAGTTTTAAGTAGCTTGGGTCTTTCCGATAGGACAGCATCCGACTCTGTGGAAGCCAGCCAATTCCAAATAGTTATAATTGCAGGAAACGGACACTGAAAAATTTAGAAGATACTTACTAAGGAGAAAGGCACGAATGTATCTCTTAAGTACATTTGTTTGTGTGACAACAAAAGCTGTAACCAAAATTTAATTATTTTGAGATTTAACTGCAAAATTAATATAGTGATGCTATAATTGGTAACCTGCTTATTGAAAAGCTTTTTGATTGCTACAAACATGTATGCCACTTTCCATAGTAAATGGATTAGAAGATGAGCTTTACAATGTGATGTCAATTTTCAAATTCCTTGACAGCCTGAGCAACACAAATTTCCTTCTTTGCATAAAATAATGCATCATAATCATATTCCAAGTAACAAGAATTTCCAATTAATTCTGTTTTTTAAAATCCTTTAAGAAAATGAAACCTTTCTCCATCTTTTGGTTTTATTATTCTCTATCCAAAAATTAACATATTTCAATTATTTTTAAACTGATTCCTATATAGGATTTTAAGAGGGAAGGTAATTTCCATATTCTGGTTTTATCCATTTTGACCACTGAGATAACTACACGGCAGGACACAGGTGTTTTCGTCTGTGAGAGAAAATGAAGGGCTTTTTTGGTGTCTGTATGAGCCATGTTACATCAAAGTTAATATGCAAATGTGCATGTTTATAGAAAGAACCTAAATCTTCAGATTGTAGGCTCACTCCATAAATAATTTGAGTTAAACACCACACAATGCTATTACAGATTAAATAATGAAAACACACTGCATTTTCTGGTTCTTAATAAAGTATTAAAACAGATTGAATCAATTTATTTGTTTTACATTATTTGTCTTATCTGGTTTAACTACATCTATCATACAAATTCTGCTTTGTAAATTATTTTACTTTTTTTTCTGTAGTATTCTGTAAGGTATTTACAACATATTTACTTAAGAAGTTGTCATGTTTTTCTGATAGAATGCATGAGTTGATGGTTAGTTTGACAATGAGCATTGTTTTATCCAACCTACATTTTTTTCATGATTTATGGTGTGTACAACAAAAGGCATAGAAAGAGTTACAAATGATATTTATTTTCCCTGACCCGATCCACCTTCTTAAAGGTGGTTATAATTGAATCTATAGCTTCAAGGTTTTGTTGAATCGAAAGTATAAGATAAAACTAAAATCAAGTAAGCAAACAATATAATATTTAATGTGTACATTAAAATGTAAAATGCCTTTTAAAACTTTTCTAGCACTTTCTGATTATATCAAGTTAAATAAATATAATACATTATCATTCAAAAGTGTGGCTTAAATATTTTTTATATATTTTTCAGACAAAAACAAT
>NW_017732719.1:32480-38433 GCF_001890085.2 Hipposideros armiger | reverse complement strand
TATTAAAATTGTAATACTAAATATATACCGATAACAAAAGATGAATACAATTCATGTATATACATTTTTTTGGTACCCTGGTATGTATGTATGTATGTATGTGTGTGCATATATATAGATATATATAGATATCTATATATACTCAAGATGGGTTTAGATCTTCTCTTTGAAGAACAAAAAATTAAAAGGCTTACTTTTGTTGTCAGCTTATCATTAAAAAAATAAATTTAAACTTAATATCACTCTGATTTTTGGGGGTGGGGAGGAGAGCATAAATTGGAATACGTTCAAAAGGTTGAGTGCCACTACTGTCACCAAAATTCTTTAGTTCCTATCTACTGATACAAATAAATGAAAGTTCTAAGTAATGATTTCTAACAAAATTATATTTTATATTTAATATTCATATATCAATATTTGTTGTAGTTTATGGTATTTGGTTCAAATATTGACTAATAGTAATATTAATAACTCAGTCCAGAATAAACTTAAAAACTAAAGCTACATAATAACAAGCAGTAAAAATTTAAAAAATTAATACATAAATTCCCATTCATTTACATGTTTTCTTGCCAAAAAATAGGATAGGCAGCCAAATAAATAATTTACACATCATCATAAAAATATATGAAATTAGTGTGAATTTCTATTCAGTAAGTGAAATGGAAATAAAATTTAAAGAGAAATATGAGTTTTGCATATTAATAGAGATATTAGTTTTAATAAGTGACAGTGTCAAAATCATTATTGTACATGTATGTCAACTGCAGTATTACTGGAAAAGTCCATAGTAATGAAATGTGGATCAGGTACAACACTTTTTTCAGTGATATGATGAAATGTTTTAGATACCAATTTAAAGCCTTCAAAAATATTTTTAAGCTCATACAAGTGAGGAAAATTTGAAAGCAACAGGGTTTAAGTGACCAATGTGATCAGCTGTCTACTTTCAGCAGTGATAAAAAATTAGGCCTGAGGTGATTCTTCAATATTACATGAATTTAATGTCTTAGGAATTAAAAATTATTGCATTTGGGGGAAACAGTGAGCGTGGGCGGCACTGTCAGCCCTCCTGGGCACGGCAACGAGACGCCTGAGCTTCCCTCCCCAGGTCTGTGGGGGACCACGTGATTAGCTCTGACCAATGAACTCTGAGCCCCACTGGGTGAGGCGTGGAAACGCTGAGATGCTTTCTCCATCTCACTCTTTCCTTCCTTAATAACCTTGGGAGCCATCTGTTATAGGTGGCACAGTTTCATGTTGCAGGAGAACCCACAACGTACATCAAACTCTTATCTGTGCAAGAAATAACGTTTGCAATATTAAGCAACTGCGATTTTAGGGTGTTTATTACAGCAGTGTGCGTTATTTTGATTGATCTCAACCATGGTAATTTGAAGCAGGACACTACCACCATGATGACAATCCAAATAGGAAATATTTACTTAGTGTTTGATTAGTGAGCAGCAAGGAAATGTTGTTATAGCCTGGAGAGATGAAAATCCAGATTACTGATGCTGAAGGATGTGGTCAACGTGTCTTTTATTATAACTGACAGAACTGGAAGGTTGGTGTGGAGAGTGGGACTATAGGAGTTACTGAGGACTGGGGATATTTTAGCTAAAGCAAGATGCGATCTCTGTTAGCTGAAGCCAGAAATACTACAAGCGGGGTGTCTGGTATTGGGGAATATCAGGAATTATGTTTCAGATACATTAAGTTTTATGTGCTATTTAAACACCCAAAGAGATAGGATTCTAGGATTCAGCCCTAGAGCTGTTGGACACTGAAAGGTTTCAATATGGAGAAAAATTCATGCTAACTGGCCAAGAAACATGAGAACCATTCAGTTCCCAGTGACCTTGACTTGCGACCACTGAATAGAGGTTGGTATCCTTGGTGAAACGATGGAGCAAAAAAGTCTTATTGGAATAAGAATACGTTCAAGAGAGAGCTAGGGGACAGTATTACAGACTGATATTGTAATGACTGGTGTAAAAATTTTTTAAGAGAGAAGGGGTCTTACTTAAAATTGGATGTGGGGGACAAAGAATTCCATATATGTAATGTGCGAGAAATAACAGCTCATCTCTCATCTGGTGGGGATATCCTACTAGGGAGAGGAAATTCAGATGCATAAGAGATGGGAAAAAAAAAATTTGGAGCCATTCCTAGCATTGCTTGAAGTCTCGAGCACAAGGGCTGGCCTTCACCAGGGCCTGAGAAGCTTACAGCAATGGTACACGCGCTATGGACAGAGAGGATGGGGGACTGGGGGAACACTCATGGCCTTCAAACTCCGTTTCCATTTAAAGGTACCATAATCCTTAAATATTGACTCTGGAGAAAATATTTTCACACATATTTCCCCAAGTGGAAGCCAATTAAAATAACTCACAGAAGCTCCTAAGGGCAAAACTGGGAGCAGAAGTTATGCCGAGAAATTCCACCAAACCATGAAAAAGCGTATTATAATAATTGCAACTGATGCAGATTGCGCGGTCTTTGGAAACTCTTTAAGGCTCTGTGGTCCAGTAACATTTGTGCTTGTTGATCGCGGTGATTCCTTCCTGTGCACTAAACTCTTTCTGTGAGTCTAACACACTGGAAATATTTTATAATTGAATTCCATTTGTCTAGGCCGTCAGCAAGTCTAATTACCTCCATTAACCCGATAGTCCCTTTAAATAGTCCTCTACTGCTCTCTATTGAAATATTTGGGGGTGCCTGTTATTTTTTGTCAGGACCTTACCAGTTACCGACTTATCTCCTAATTTTAAAGAGGTTTCAAGTCCCATAACTTCTTTCCTTCTTTCGTTGGTCTCATCAATAGCATCATACAGTGATGAACGGAGACCGTTACTGGATTTTGTAGCTCCCACTGTGTCACGAGTTTGCGGCCTCTGAGACACCGAGAGTCACTAGCTCCTAGCATAATACATTGCACTACACAACCACCCAAACTTATATACCATCTCCTTGGAACATTTAAATAGGAGCTTTCATCAAATAATTTTTTAACTGACATTTGGGTTTCTATTCAACGAATACGTTTTACACAAAAATTTCAACTAATCATTTAGGTCATTGTTGGTACATAATCTCAAATTATTCTTTTTTTTTCTCACTTAAAAAAAACACCAGATTTGAGATTACAAATATTCTACTGTTTATCTGTACTGTATCAAAAATGATGAAGCACCAGAAAAAGTACATGTCACCAGGTCTTGTGAAAGATTCTGTGAGTGTGAGAAGAAAAACAACTCGGATTCTATCCATACAGTCCTCAAGTCCCGTTCTGAAATTTCACCTGGTGAACTGGAATTCATGTTTGGGGGGGTCATATTTCCTCTGATGCTAAAGCAGAAAAGTCACCTCCAACTTAGGGCTCCTTCTATCTTGGACACAAACTTTTTACTCCTAAGACCTTCAGTCCAGAAACATTAGCTTGAAGACACAGTAATGAGCATGAAATGAAGATGTCGTATGTTTTACCTGACCCAGGAAGGGTGGGATACTGTATTCCCAGGGATTATGCTCAAAACCTCACTCCTTCCCACCCCTGAAAACAATAGATAGGAAGAAAAACACAGACTCTATACAGTGAAGAAAAGGAGAGTAAATGAGCTAGTGAAAAAGCAATTGCCAGGAAGTTCGGGAAAGGGGAGGTTAACGAGAAAAATAAAGTAATATCACAGACAGCAGAAAGAAAGAATTGAATACATTCAATGAAAACCTTCAATCAGTCAATAAACCCTACAATGAAACATGAAAATGAAATTAAAAACGAGTCTGTTTTCCTCAGAGCTTGTGAGCAATCTCCAAAATGTCTAACTTCTGGGACACAGTCACTCGGGGTCATCTCCGAAGATGGGGTCAGCAGGTGTGGTCTGCATGTGGCTTTGAAAGAGGACGATTAAGGCAAGAACAAGAGAGAAATAGATCAGTGGGACTGATTCATTCTGTGCTCCGGAATGAACTAATAATCAGCTCGCTCTTGAGATAGACCTGAAGGTTACGGATCACATAAATATTTATAAGATGTTCTTAGCATACTGGAAATTAGGTTTATGCTTAATCAGCTTAGGAAAATCTGGTTATGTTTTATCAATATTGTACATATTACATAATTTTGAAAATGCCATTTGGAGCACATTTCCAGGGAGGGAAAAAATAACAGTCGGTAGCAATATTATCTGTTTCAGAATCTCTGAAAACAAGGTGGTTTTATCCTTTTTTTGCCCATTGCCCTAGCTCAGCAGGGTTCCTTCATTACCTAACAGATGATCCTTACAGAAAACCTTAATTACCTCACAAGTTGAGAGAAAGACAGTCATCAATTACCTAATTATCCAGGAGGTAGGGGACAGAGAAGTTGGGAATCCTTCTGGATGTAAGAATATTAACTCTGCATTATCAGTAGATACGAAATCAAATTGGGAAACGGACCAAATCCATCTGTGATATCATGCAGTTTTATTCTGGAATCTTACTGTTAACAATAGTTAATAAAGTCCAGGCCCCCCACCTCAAATTGGGTAATATGTGGATTTATTTTCATTGAAAATAAAAACCTTATAAATCTCTGAAAACATGTTTCTGAGGCTCTATGGGGTACAGATTCCATATATCCAAGTTTCACACAAACTGATCTATAATAAACTAAACCTTTAACAACCTTCATTTATAGAAATCATAGGACTGCAATACAAATAAGCATAAAGCAATGTAAGCATTTATTCTACACACACTTTCATCGTCAAGATAGGAAAATATAATAGACTTTCATACTTATGTACATAAGACGTTCATTATATGAACTATGTCAATCAGTGAGTGCAAAAGTAATAAATCCCACCTTAAGTTTTATATATTAGTCTCTGGGATCTTAAATAAACATGACCTTATCTCTAAGAGAAGGCTTCATTCTTAATCTGTTGGTAAACAATGTTTCTGTGCCTTAAAGAATGACCCAGACCCTGGATGTTAGTTATTTCAAACAATGTGATGCCAACATTGGTGACTTTTTGTGTCCTAGAGGTCCTCCCATGGTCATCGCTTCAAATTCTAAGTGATCCAACATTTACCAATTAGTGATGGAAAAATATGGATGGAATTGATTTTATTACTATTTGCCTATGTAGCCTACTTCTTTGTTTTTTTCTTATTCTATTATTTTTCTCATTCATTCTATGTATCTAGTTCCTATGAAACAAAACAATCATTTTAAATAGATGCATTTGATGACTTGAACTGGGTTAGATTTGCGTTTTATATAACACGGTGGAGGAATTTTTTTATAATACAACAAAGGATGAAACCTGATTCCTTTACTTTAGTGGGTTTACAATTTGCTAACACTGCGCTTTCTTCTCTCACAGCTACTCCAGAAACCTCAGATACGCTGAGCTAGCAAACCAGTCTGACAATATTATGACAGGAAAACTTTGAAACGTCGTTTTCTTCCATAGAGAGACATTCTTTTGCTCCATTAAGTTATTCTTCAATGAAAAGTAATATTTTGCCTCCATACACCAGCAAGTGGGAGGAACTTAATTCTGCCCTGCGTCCCTGGAAATACCGATCAGAATGCAGCCAAAACCCATGAGGAAGTTATTTAGCTGAAATATGTGAAGCAAATTCTACTGTCATTTGTCTGCATTCTCTGAAGTTTACCCAAGAACCATAAGGCCTTTGAAATGGAATTCATTAAATCTCAGTCGACCCCACAGGGAGGTGATGCAGACTCAAATTCAGAGAGTCACAAACACGGAGGGATCTGTTTTCTTCCACCCACATGATGGGTCCTCTGGGGAGATTTCAAGTCAATACAAATCTAAGAATTTCAAAGGTTCAGATCTGAAGATAGGAATGTATAAGTAAAATAAAGTTTTCCACAATCTTATCGCGTTAGCTTTAGAAATCAATCCTCACTAAAAAAAAAAAAAAAAAA
>NW_017732719.1:22407-31263 GCF_001890085.2 Hipposideros armiger | reverse complement strand
TAGTCTTTGTTCACGATCAGGCTGGGAAGAAAGTAGCATTCATAAGAGAAGACAGAAGGAAAGAAAGCGAGAGTGGTTTATGAATTGAAAAATCTTTCCTTGTTAATGTCTGAATATCTACATGTAAATAGGTATTACAATGTATATAGTTTAATGAACTGGGGCATATGGGAAAGAATATTGCATTTGAATTTGGAGTCACAAACTCCATGTTTACATCCTTGGGCTAGTATAATATATTCTCTTTGTAGATCCTTAATCTTTCTTTTTTAGCTAAAGAATGATCAGTCTCTGCTGTCATCACAGGGAGGTTTCGCAGAGCAAAGGAAACAGCACACGTAGAAATGAAATTCTTATAGGCTGGAAAATCATTGTACTTTCATGTCTTTAAATTGTTTGCTAGTTTAATTACCGAAAAATTTTGAGTGGCTGCTATTCACCATGCACTATGAAAAACAGAGTTTAGATAAGATTATGAAACTTTTGTGAATAAAATTGTGGTTCTTAAGTGTTAAAATGGGTCCTACAAACAGTGACGGGGTTTAAAGAAGGTAAGGATAAATGTGATGTAATACATCATCTATCACACATGTGATAGATGTGTGATAGATGTGTGATCACATGTGTGATAGATGATGTATTACATGACATTTATCCTTGAAACCTATGTAATTTTACTAACTGATTGTCACCCCAATACATTTTAATTAAAAAAAAGTAAATAAAAAAAAACCAGGATAAATGTCATGAATAAAAGATACTCTAATAACCCAATTGACAGAGTTTTGTCAGCAATAGGAATTTCAGGGAACTTGTGATGACAGGAAGCATAGCAGTGCCTCCAGAAGACTACACAATTTACCAAAAGTTCCAAGGTCTAGACTGTACTCACAACCCTTCAGCAGCATATGTTTGCTTAGTCATTTGGTGTTTCAGCTACATGCTCAGAATTGACTTCTCACTGTTTCTACCCAGTGTCATCTCCACGCTCAGCTGTGCAACTCTCTCTCATATCTCGTGTTTGAATTTTGGAGAAAATCAGATTGGCACAGTGACAGCTACGATACGTATTTCACAATGCTTTCTGGCCAAGCAGTGCTTTCAGGCCATTGCCAATTCCACAGACTGCGTACTTTGGGCTGACTGGTCACTTAAGATTCAGTCAGCTGTTACCATGGTAGCTGGCTCATCTGATTAAAAACATAATGATCCAATCCCAGGGAACCCTCTGAGCCATTCCTGTAACCAAGGCTATGAGTTAGGCAATTTCTCTACATCCCGGCCATCACCAGAATTGATCTGCCTCCTACTGGTGTCGTCAAGTCAACTATTAAGAAAGCAGTAAAAGAGTGACATTGGCTTTTCTTGACAGCTAAAAATAGGAATTACTAACCCGTACCAGCTTTCACACTGAGCAGCTATCTTGACCTTCAAAACATGGCTGCCCATGGTTGACGTGTAACATTATTAATTAGCTATGTGACTATGGAAAGAAACACTGTGCGAACTGATAGTTTGCCACGTCTAAGAAAATGCGTTTGGTAATTAAGATTATTATTTCATATAAACATATCTTTCTGTGTTCATTCATAAGATAAGACTATTTAAAAGTGTGCTATGTTGAAGAATCTGTTATCACAGTTTCTTTCATTCTAAATACACATTAAAATTTGAGTACATTATAAATTCTGGTTCATCTTTGGCTGTTAAAGATCTAGAATTTGCCCAAAGCCTTTTTTCTACAAGAGACTTGCCCTTGCTGAAGGCTGCCTAACTCTGCTGGACTTTCTCTCCCTCTGTCATTTCCCAGTAGGCTGCAGGTCTGCTCAGCCCAACGCCCAAATGTTCAGTGCATCTTAAAGTTTGGCTGTTTGCCTATCTTGCCCATGACCACATCTTTTACTCAACTAAATAGTAGCTGCAGTTATTGATCATGCATAATTTCTATCCAACATTGTGATTATAATAAAACAATATACCCAGTCAACACATGTTATATGTTAAATAGAGTTTTTAAGGCTATTAATTGAGATTTCAAAGATTTCTTTTCACAGGCATTGTGAAGTTAGGAACTGAAGGTCGAAGTGTATTTTATTCTGAGCATCAATCTTTTAAAACCCTGATATCAGCAAGGTCTCCTCTAAAAATGTATTATATATAAATGTTTCAATCATAGCTCACTTTTAAAAATAAAGATGGAAGGTCACACATGTTTCATCTGATTGTCCTTGGAAATGTAGAACTGTGAATGAGATTAGGAAATTGTTTCCTTCTTCATTGCAGTTTGATACACTTGGTGTCTCTAAAGACATGTTCCCCCAGGATATAAACGGCCATTGCTCCAAGGCCGTTCAAACAATATTTAGTCTTTGGTAATGAAAACAAAAGAAATATACACAAAGACAGAAACATCTTTCAAAATAATGATACGATCACATTCAACTACTGTATTGAATAGCAAGCTGCATTTATTGTTGACAAAGCTAATATACTCTGTTATCGAAATGGAAAGCTTGTTCACACTTTCATAGGTCCTTTTACATAGCATTCTTACGATATAAAAACTGCATCATCTTACTTTTATCCATGTCAATTTTCAGTGAGGAATATCGATCACTAGAAATGGTACTAAAATTCCCCATCATTATTTTAACTCCAAAATATAAATTATGACTAATTATAAAATTAGTAATGAAACAAAACCATGAATGAAGTACGAATTTCCAGTTATAAAATAAGTATGGGACTCAATGTACAGCACAAGGAATTGAATCAGTAATACTGTAATAATTATGTATGGCAACAGATGGCTACTATACTTATTGTGGTGATCACTGTGTAAGGTATATAAATGTTGAATTGCTAATTTTTTTGATATACAATAACATTTTAAACTAATGTATACCCAAGGCAATTGTCTTAAACGAATTAAGAATTTTATCTGAGCAATTAGAAAAGGTTATTTAATGTGTCTAAGTGACATAAAAGAAACACAGAAAACAAAAGGCCACATCTTTCAAAGAGTTTCAAATCTGAAAGTGCTTCATCATTTGAATTTTCTGTTAGAATCCATTGACTTTTCTCTCTCTAACCCAAAATAACACAATAAATATTACTGAAGTAAAACTCCATTTACTGATATCTAGTAGCTTGGAATGAACTGCTTAAAAAGTTGATCATTTCGACTAGTATTTGCATAGTGGGTGACTTAGTTCAGATTCTGATATAGTAAAACAACACACTGTTCATGGGAATGATAAATACTTCATAAGAAAGTACTGACATCAAATTGTAAAGTAATTTAGTACAATTTCTCCTCACTCATTCATTCATTCAGCATCAAAATTTGCTGGGCTTTCAAGGGCTACTCACAGTGTTTTTTGTGGGGGAAACAAAGATAGACAAATAAAAGTTCCCTATCATGAAAGCTGATACTCCAGTGAAAGAGACACACATATAAATGAATAAGACTAACGCAGTGTGGTATCTGTCTGGTGTTATGGGTGAACGAAGGGTGAGGACAACTTAATATTGTCGGAGAAGCTTCAAACATGGAAGAGCTGGATCATAAAACATGAGTGGATGTTTTTCACTTTAAGATGGGGTTATTTCAATTTTTTTTGGAGCCCACTCTCATGTATCAAAGACTCTAGAACATACAAAACCCAATTTGAGAAAGGGCGGTTACAGGCAGAGGCAGGAAAGAGAAATGATGTACTCACACACCCCTTTAACTTCCTATATTTGAGCCTAAATTGTCACAGCAACAAACTCCTCTGGGAGGGTTGTGGGGAGAAATAAACGCAACGCTGGTGACCGTGCCCATGATTTGCTTGCGCCCAAGCTTGTCTTCTGGACACAGATTTTCAAAAACAAAATCGGACAAAATTTGAGTTATATCTTGAGTCCATCTAAGTAAGCAATTATAACTGGCCACGCCCACTTATGCCACAGCACCCTCCAGGTTTACCAATCGGTGGCATGCACAGTGAGACGGCCCAATTTCTCCCAAGGTTTGCACCTGAGAATTGGGATTCATTTCCTCCTAACACCCAGTTATGGAAGTGAGGGTCATATTTTTATTATTCGATATTTACAAAGATAGATTGTTGTTTACTTGAAATCAAAACCTTCTTCCAGGAGGCCTACTCACGAGCTACCAAATTCTAAAGTGAGTCAACATCCTCTCATCTCTTCTTGTGATAGGAATAATCAAATCAATAATCTACAGAGATATTCCCAGGATGCACCTTGTTTTTCCTTTCCTTTATCCCTGACAACATCAATCAAAGAAAAATTATCACAAGGAAAACACTGAAACATTATCATTTATCCTTGACAATCATGTTAAGAATGATGGTGTTTATCCTACAATAAAAAGAGGATCAATGGAGTCTCCTCAGAAAGGGTAACACACCAAATTGCTTGTGGCAAGTGTTCCAGGAATAGGTTTTGGCTCATGTCTAATGAGTGGCTTGAATTTTTAATTTACATATGTAATCATGGTTAAAATGACATATAATGCACATATGTTACAAATAAACCAATATGTAGATAAACAAAAAATTCTGTGAGTAAGTAAATTCAATGTCTGTGTCCTTTACATCAAACGCACAAAAGAAATAATCAACTTGGTTCAGAGTAACCAAAAGGGCGATCTCTCTGGGCCTCAAGGAGGCCATGAATTACAAATTAAAACACAAATAAGTAATCACTATTTCATGAAAATCTGTAAAACAATGGAACTGGTCACCATTAAGCTGCAACATTTTAGGAGACGGGAAAAGACAGCCAGTGAACAAGTGGTGTTTGTGGACCTAAATCCAATGACTGAAGCAACCAGAAGATGTAGGCTCAATGGTGTTTAGAAGAATTAAAAATGGAAAATCTCGTTGCCATTGTGAATAGACCGGTTTGTAAATAAAATGGAAATACTCACTGTGGACTCTTAGAAATAAGTCAGGGACACAAGTCCTGCTCATAGGTAATAGAAAGAACCAGAGAATTCTGAAAATTACTGTTAATCAATCGAATTTTTACTCACAGCCTGGTGAAGCCAGAAGAAACTGGATTAGACATATGTCCGTCTAATCTCACAATAATATTTTTTAATAAAAAGATAAGCACAGGAAAAAAGGACTAAGTATCAATCCATTTTGTCACTCTTCTTACTGTAGCCATACTGACTTCTGATATCCTTTCAGAAGAAAGCGTTAAAGGTTAATACAGGCAACTTTCCCAATGTGCCAATCCCTGTTCTGTCAAGAACCTTTCCAGAACCTCTTTTTCCGCCCCCATTTCCCTTCAATCATCAGAGATGCAGTTATTAATTTTCACTTAGCTCAGAAACTGTTCTATCCTCAAAGAACACCTGAGGAATGTCTCAAATAACATAAGTCACTATTTCTAGGACACTCCCTCAAAAATGACATCCAAGACATTCTTCCATCACCTTACTCAAACATCTCATCTCATGGTCATCATAATCTTAACAATCAAAATTTAACTTAAAGATGATGATAATTTTATATCAATAAAGGACAACTCTTTTGGCAACACCCCAGCTATTAATCAGCTTGGATTTGGTCAAAAACTGAATAACTCTTTTGTACTCTGATGCAGTAGAAAAATACATAAGTTTTAAGATTAGATGAATGTAATTTAAATAATGACACACAACTTACTAAATCGGTAAATATGTAAAAAATATTCATCTGTAAAGTGGTCAGAATAATACAAAACATGTGAAGTGGTTGCAAAGATGAGTGTTGAGACATATAGCATCTATTTTTGTGTTGGTCACTCAGTGAGCATTCAAAACTTACTGTACCCCACAGTCTCACTTAACGAAATCACTCACCTCAGGGGGGCTCGTAAGGGTCCCAAATGGGCAATATTTTCCCAGTCCATTCTCCCTTTCATCCACAACACCTCTCCCCACCCTCAGAGTCGGTGGCCATGTTTTCTGTTTCACTGAGGAAACATAAGCAATCAAAGTCATTTCCACAACTTTTCACCAATACATCTTCACATATTTCTATGCCAGTACACACACACACACACATACACACGCTACACATTCTCTTGTTACTACAGAAGAAACGCTCATGCTCTGAGAAGAGGCACAACTTTCTACCTGTGCACCAGTTCCCTCTTGGCAACTCAAGGACATCACTACGATAAGTGTGCTTTCTCTCCTGCATTTTCCTTTGTCCTATCCCTGGAAACTTCCCAACAGCAAACAAACATGCTAAAAGTGCGTGTATTAAAAAGAAATACTCTCTTGACTCTACTTCTCTTTTCATTGTTTGTTGACCAACAGATTCTCTCACCCTTATGGCAACAGTCCTGAAAAAGTTCTCTACGCTCACGTCCCCTCCAACCATGCCATCTTGAGATCAATGGATGAGTCCTCTGTCACCTGCTCTCCCCTGAAAATGCCCTTCTCAAGCCAGGGTTGATCTCCCTTTGCTGAATCAAGTGGCCACTTCTCATTCTTTATCTTCTGTGATCTTCAACAGCATACAGTTGACCTTCTCCTTGAAATACCATCTCCATGTGGCTCTGCAATTTCCTGTTTTGGGGAGTATTTTGTTTTGTTCCATTTTGTTTTGACCCAACAACTTCCCTGTCTCTGTGGGTAGTTCTCAGTCCCAGATCAAAATATTGAAAAGACCTGATCCTTAGATATTTGATGCCATGAACTACAGAATCCTATACACAGCTGCTTGCTGACACCTCTATTTGAACTTCAAACTGTAACCTGTGATTCATCCTAGTCCAAACCAATGGTCTCATCTGCTCACAAGCTCTCATCTGTTTCTCATGCAGTCTTTAACATTTTAGTGATGACAACTCTATCATTTCAACTGCTTAGTCCCAACATATTAGAGCCATATTAACTCTTTTCACACCATCATCCACTCTGAAATCAAATCCTGTTGGCTCTACATTTAAAATATAACCTTATCAACACTGAGGGCATTATCTTAAGTAAAATCAGTCCAAAGAGAAAGACACATACTGTATGATTTCACTTCTTTGTGGAATTTTCAAAAACACTGAACTCATAGAAACAGAGAACAGGTTAATGGTTGCCAGGGCGGGAGTAGAGGAGCTCAGCGAAGGTGACCCCTGGGTACAGACTTCCAACTGCAAGATAAACAAGTTCTGGGGATGTCATGTCCAGCATGGTGACTACAATTAACAATACTGTGTTACATATTTGAAGTTTCTAAGAGGGTATATCTTAAAAGTTCTCACACACACACAAAGTCACAACTATGTGAGATTAACCTTACTATGGCAATCATGTTGTCATCGATACATATATCAAATTACTACTTTGTGCACATTAATCTTACACAATGTGATGTCAATCTTATCTCAGTAAAGTTGGAAGCGTATCTTTAAAAGACAAAGAGAAAATAAATAAAACTTGAACTGTTGTTCCCACCTACTGAGATTTAAGTCACCACCCTTGGTAAGAGGGTATCAGTCCAGTAGCTTCCTTACTGGTCTCTATAACTTGTGTTTCTGCCTTAAAATATATTTCCAGCACAGATGCTCACTGGACCTTGTTAAGGTGGGAGTGAGACTCCATCAATCTTTTTATCAAATTCTTCCAAGAGCTTCTCATCTCATTGCAAGTCCAAACAATATCACACAAAGGCCTATGAGCCTCTTGACCACCTGACTCCTTATTTCATCTCCTGCTTCCACTGTTTCCATAAATAAGTATCTCCTCTCTATTTTCTACTTGTTCTCTCTGCTGGAAATTTCCTTCCCTCAGTTGATCCCCCAAGCTCACCCCCTCACCGCTTTCTGGTCTTCACTGAAATGCCAGTCTCCCAGTGAGGGCCTTCCCTGAAAACCGTCTTGAAAATTCTATTCCACCTAACTACCATCCATCAGCCCCTGTCCCATTTATGTTTCTTTATAGCAGTTGTCATTCCCCTACCTGCTATACATTCTTACTCATTTGATTAGCTAAAGAGTCCCAGCAGAATTGAAATGCAAGAGGGGAGTGATTTGTGCCTATTAAGTTCACCAATGTCATCCATGACCTAGAACGGGCCCTAGCTGATAGCAATAGATAGATATGCACTGAGTGAATTATTTAAATACAGAACTTTAGTCCTTCATCAAGTTGAGTAAGGAGATCACTAACCACTATATAATTTAAAAATGCGTGGTGTCAGGAGGGTTTGTGGGTTTTCTGCTTTGTGAGAGATATCGGATATTCCAACCAAGACCGCAGCGCAGTAAGTAGCTGCTAGTGCAGCACAAAGTGATGAAGACATGGCTATAAGCACTGCCCACTGCCCAAGTCAAAATTGGGAGTTGCCAGATTCTTAAAACTGACAGAAAATGAGTAAAGAAAAACACATTATAGTATAAAAATGAAACCATAGAAGCTGAGAGGCATCAATCATTCTAAAATAATAGACACAAATAAAAATAGGAGCTGATTGCTATTAAACATAATCATAAAAACTCTGTGAAACTGACAGTCAGGTTTTGTGCCATTAATTATTGATTGACCTATTCTCTAGGACTGAAAATTTGAGAGGCTGGACCAGGCTTCACAGCAGCTCCAGTTAGCACAAGAATTCATAGAACTGGATATAATGAATCAGCTACCTGAAGATTATCCCAGCAAGTGTCACAATAAATAATTGTTTTATATTTTAATCGTTAAGTACGTTATACATCCACAACTTGTTTCATTAAGAGAAGATACTTAATATTCTTCCCCTGTGGGATACAGAGAGTTCATCCGACAAGGTTATTAGGATTTTAAAATTCATTTTTAAATTTGAGAACAATCTAAAAAGTATTCCAGATGCAGAGTCC
>NW_017732719.1:6422-16921 GCF_001890085.2 Hipposideros armiger | reverse complement strand
GAGAGAGAGAGAGAGAGAGAGAGAGGGCTAGCAAGAAAGCCACAGTCTTTTGTAGCCTCGATATGGAAGTGATATGGAGTAATGTTTGGCGTCCTCTATTGGTTAGAAGCAAGTCACAAGGTGCGAGCCACACTTAAAGGAAAACAAGCATTGCTACTGGGGGTGGGGGTCACGGGGAGTCATGTCAGGAGCTGCTTACCACGCCAAGTAGGTATGCGTTTCATTGACAGATGTTTAAATGAAGGAAACTCAGTAAACATTGATGGGACATCCACCAAGCACCAGGGTGGAAAGAAGCAGAAATTACACATAGTTTTTGTCCTAAACCAAATGCAATCACTACATTTACTTAGTGTGAAAAATGCATCATTTTGGTCCTACACATATATGTGTTAAACTCATAGAAAAATAAGCAGGACAATTGGTTTCGAGACATCATATTATATGACTCAAATTACCTTTGCCAAAGAGGTTGGAGAATCTTCAATTCATAAGAGACAGCCAGAGTGGTATCAATGATTACGTTTTAAGAGAAGAATTATCCACTACTATGTACTTAACCAATTATATTTCAGTGTCTTACTCAAACGTTTTCTGGTTCTAAAAGCATGGGTCAGACACCCTGAAAAACTTTTTCAGGGTATCTACCTGCCTCAAATTATTTCCATAGTAATATGAAGACATACTTTGTCTTTTTACTCTCATTCGCTTGGTATACAATCTGATTTCCCTGAGGTCACATTAACTTTGATCTTATGATAGAATGAAAAAGCAGATAAGAAAATCCAGTTGACGTGTATTAAGTCTAACTTGCAAGAGAATAGACAAAATATTTTGGAAAATATCATTCTCTTTCACAAAAATATCATTTATGCTAATATAGAATGTCCCTATTTTTAAATGACATAACAAATGTTATTTAACTTCCCCAGTTTTAACTTTGAATATAGCTGTTGATAAATATAGCTCTTCAGGGTTCTTAATAATTTTTGAGACTGTAAAGGGATTCTAAGACCAAAGTTTGAGAAAACTTTTAGACAATTCCGAAAGCACCAGTGGGTTTTGTGGGTCCAGAGTATTCCAGGATGTGCCATTCTGTCATGCAGATAGATTATCTCCAGCTGAAAACAGTTAAAGCCAACTCAAGAAGTCTTTTTTACCTCCCCCTTTCATTCTTAAAGACATTCAGACAGGAAAACCTGCTTCAGGAAGGGAACTTTGGCATAATCTGTTGCACATTCACTTCGGCACAAATGGATTAAGTATGGCAGACAGGAAGTACGCATGCAAAAATCTGTTCATGAGACTTCCCTCTGTCCCATNTTCATCTACTTGTGATTTTTGTTTTGAAAAATTCGCTAACTATATAAGTTAATTACATAATTAAATATATATTTCACTTAAAATGTATTTTTAAACCGTGATCTGTTTTTAACTGTGATATCAATAGCTAAAATTTCATATCATTCTCTTTCAGATATTCAAATGTTTATAGAGTGATAAGAAAATTTTTCATCTCTGACAGTGGAGTGGTTTTAGAGCTGCACTTGTCTTTTAATAATCTCATTGGCTTCATATACTTCACTATCAATAGACAGAGGGGCTGATGCCTAACTGTGGCTGGGGCCCAGGGGCTAACGTTGCTCTCAAAATTTTCCTTAGAAACTCATTCCAAAAGATCTACTTCCTAGAATTTATAATTTACTGTCTAGAGACAATAGTTTGGAGACTGACATAGACCATGTAAAAATGTAAAGAATAGGTAATTATATTAAATGAACTTTCTTTGCCAAAGACATAAATAGCCCAAGGATAACATTTCTTGAGCTATTTTTAGGTTGTGAATTATTGGAAAATTCTGTAGTACTGCAGATTGTAACTTGAACTGCTTGCCACAAATCTTTAAAAAGAAAGTGTTTATCTTCCTTCAGCTGACAGTTGAATGAATATGAAAGAGAAAATGCAATTATATTTTGCAAATTCAAGGGAGGGATTGCTCAGTAAAACTTTCCATGTTAGACTCAATTAAGTAGACGTACTTCTGGCTGTATCAAATTTCACTGACAACTAGCTTAGATAGAAGAAGATAGTGTACCTGTATATTAAAGTTTATTCCACAGAGTCAGGCTAAAGTGACTAAGCCTTATTGGATTGTGATTTAAAATTAATGATCTATTGGGTTGTCGGAAAAGTCATGACGCATTTTTGCAATGAAAAACATAGAAAAAATATCTCATGACTTTTCCGACAACCCAATATATCTTTGAAGAAACTTTTGTCAATGTATCCACTGTGGCTGAGAGGACTCAATGCTCCTCTCAGCTTGACAAAGTTGTACACAGGCTTTCTTCTGGCTCTGAGCCCCCAACCTCTCTTTTCTTAGAGCATTTACTTTAAAAACTTGCAACTGCAAATTCTTTCTATTATNTGGGCTCAGACACGACTAGGGGGCCGGGTGGGGGCAGAGGCTGTGGTACACAGCTGCCATCTCGGTGTTTCTGTTTTCTCATCAAAATAGGAAGCAAGTGATACCTGAGTGAGGATACCGCTGGGGTTTAGAAGAGGATATTTAAAATGGCCAACTCAAATAGGGGTATAAAAAAGGACTGGTACACATGGTATGCTTTCTCGGAAGCATGAAGGGCTTCATTAACTATAAACATAACACAAATTATGTTTTCTTTAAATCTGAGCTGCTGCTTCCTGGGGCATGCTACCATTCAATCCTTTCCCAACACCTACCTTTAAATGTCCTATTTTTTGCATTTGTGTAGGTTATAACGTTGGGCACCGATGTGCTATGATTGCTCACACCCACAAATCTCTAATTGGAAAAGAGAGACAGCAGAAAACTGCTTCAAGGTTGTTTTAATTAACCCTCCGATGTCTATGATTGTACTAGAACCAGTACCGAAGAAGTAACGGGGATATGTGGCATTATTTAAGGCCATTTTTGAGCAGTTAGTGTGTGAGGGTGGGGTGTAAATCTACCCCAAAGCCTTTTCTTTTTTTTTTCTGTTATTTTTCTCATGTTCTCCTTACACTGCATGAGAGACTTATAGGAGACTAGCCAATGATAAATTCCAAGGGAGCAAGTGTCTCTCGCAATTCGGAGTCTTTCAATTTGCTGATAGCATAACACCAGTATTTTAAAGGTAATATACTCAGTTAAAACAGCATGTTCCAAAAATAAGGAAATAAATACTAATTTGATATCCCATCATTGATTGCACCATTATCACTTACCATCCTGCGCTAAATCCCATACACTAGATACACATAAAAATAAATATGACAAAGGTCACCTTGGTGATGTCTTAATACCAGGGAAGGGCAGAGGAGATAGAAAATGAAATACACCTTCCATTACAGCTCTGTGAAGTCATATATTATTACAGAATATCCCAGAGCTGCACACACGCTTTGTTGGTCATTCTGTATGGCAGGTTGTCTCAGTACATTTGGTTAATCATTCGTTGCAGATAAGACTGTCTTCAGAGGTGATACACGCTTTCCACATTTGCTTGTAATCTGCGTCACTGGGTCCTTTCATCTTCAAACACAGTTTTAGAGAAGGTTCTGGATTCATCAGACAGTGTGGAAACAAGCACTGTCTCACTGCACCCTAAATCACTATAGAACTTGGTATAAGGGCTTCCCTAGGTTCAACCANGATAAATAGTAGCATTTTTGTATGCTGAGGGACAAGGCTCCGTCAGTAGAGGAAGAAGAACTGATAGCACAAATAGCTGAATCCAGTGTATATTAGGCAATGTTATTGTGAGCAACTATCTCTAGTAATTTCTTCTAACCATAGAAGTAAACAGCAGGGATTTTTAAAATTTAAACTACATTAGTAGTTTTCCTTACCTGCTACTTTATACAGTGTATTGTAGTTATCTTCACCCATCCGCTGCCCCATTTCCCCTTACCACAGTGATGGTGCCAGGGAAACCAAACCTACAACAATTAGTGCAGGGTCTCCCCCTAGTTCAGGGGCTAAATGCAGGCAGGGTTCATTCCGCGCAAAGCCCGCCCTGCGCAAGACGGTCTGTTAACTGGAGGCCTGTGAGGGCTGCAGCCATTGGCTGAAGTGGGAGAAGCCAATCTGAGGCGGAAGTTGATGCAGGCGGATCACAGGCTTCGAGAATTTTAAACAAACTATGCCAGAGCCCTGAGCAAACTGTACCTAGGAATTTTCACTATGCAAGTCAATACGTTCTCCTTATTGTTTAAATATGCAAGTCAATACATTCTCCTTATTGTTTAAATAAGTTTGAATTGAGTTTTTTTTATTATTTTTTGGCATTAAAATTATCCTTAAGTCGGTGATGGGCTGAAAAGCAAACCCCAATGTACATATTGGGCGTTTACTAATTATGCAGTGATGGTGATTCCTAGAAGCTGTTTTCTTTGGCTGAGGACAAAACACAGGAACAAAAAGAAGCATGTTGCCTAGTACAGGAAGCATGGATTGACTGGAAGGATGGAGATACAGGTCAGGAGGCCTGCTTTCTCATTCCTTCTTATAAAGCTTCCTTTTTTATACCTTTCAAGGGAAAAGCTCAACTAGATGACTTTGTTTCCATTCAAATTTAACAGCCTTTGACCCTGAGTAGGGTGTGATTAAATATCACCATTGATTTTCATAATAAGGCGCTGCTTTTATCCAATTCTGCTACTTGTTAGCATAGTCCAAAAATGTCTACATGATCTAAGAAATACAGTAATTGCTTGCAAATGTGCAGATCGGTCTCATTTCAGTAATGAGTAGCCACTGATGAATTTTGAGAAGAGATGACATGCTCAAAATGCTTGTTACAACGACCACCTGAGCAGCAGCATTCTGGAGAGAGGATTAGAATGGCAGGTAGGATGAAGGAAAGGCGTTTAGAAAATCGTTGCAAAAGTCTGGGGAAGGGTCTTCCTGCCTAAGCTACGGAAGGCGTAGTGGGTCTCTACAGAAGGGAAGAGAGCCTGTTGTATATAATGGGTAGTAAGACAGACTGCGGACAATGGTTTACTAGTTACAGTGGACCAAAGACACGAAGGCTTTAAGATGGCTTCTAGATTTGCAGCTTGTACAATTGAGTTGATAGCAGTTACTTTTAGACACCGTACATATAGGAAGGGATGCATGAATTTGCGTGAATGAGAACTGAAATTCTGTTTGGAGTTTAGGACATATATCAACAATCTAAAAGGTCTCAGGACATGGATTTTACAAAGTACAGATGCTTTTATAGGTCCTGGAAATTATTTCAGCAGTGAAATGTTTTTGGCAAGGGAAGAGAGAAAAAGTCAGAATGAAGTCCTGTGTTCAGACGACACTATCTACACCCCTGGAACGCTGTGAGGGCGAAGGGTACACAGCAGTTTTAACCTTGCCAATGTTCATATCTTTTCAATATGCATCCATCCATAAAAGAATCTGCCTGAGAAAAAGTTCACCATCAGAAAACATGTGGGGTCATCCCTTCCATGCTCCAATTTCTTACATATTTACCAAAGGGGAAAAAAAAAAGTTGTCATTTGTCCCTAATCATGTCACAGTGTCATTACAATAGGGAATCTGGAATGAAGAAAATAGGCAAAAATCCTGGTACCTTATAGAGCTTATGTTTTAGTGACTAAAAAGATAATGTGAAATGTGGATATCAGGGTTAAGAAAGTGAATGAGAATAACTGAATAATAACTTGTTGTGACGTACATGTGGAATTCAGTTATTTGCATTCAAAAGAATTCAAGTAAGATACATGCATGAAATTTGGGGTATATAACAGAAAGAGATCAAATGATTATATGACACTGTCAGAACAAAACTTTCAAATTTTTTCTACTTATTATTTTCAACCAGATTTCTTTGCGACAATGCTACAAAAACAAAACACCTGATGCTGCTAAATCTGGTCTTATTCTTGCAGGTGGCAACAGCGTCTGTATCTGTGATATAATTTGAAAAAGAGGCCTGCTCATCTCAATAATGTGCAGTTTCCTAGTTTTATTTTTATTTTCAATAATTATTTATGAAAAATGTAATAGGTTGGTTGTATACTAATTCCTGTTTTAAGGCTGTCTAATCCCACAAGATGCTTTTACAATGCGTTTAGACAATTCTGGTCAAAGACAATTTTTTAATATTTTCAATTTAAATTTATATATACAAAGAAATATATGCTATAGATGTAGAGAACGATATATTGTTGAAGATTATAATGAAATGATCCAAAAAACTTTAAAGTATAAGAGCATTATTATATAGGAATACATTTATTTGTAGAAAGCGTAATAAGATTAGATGTTTAAGATAAAAACACAATGATGTAAAACATCCCATTTTAAAGAACTTGATTAAACAATAGGAGAGCTATTGGGTTGAGCATGTAGAACTGAGTTGGTTCTTTCCAAAACTACAAATGACCATGTTGTGAATTAGATTCTCTAAAGGTCTAAGAATATCTCAAGGGTAGTGTTACTGGCCAGGTCATTGTAGCCCCAACACAATTCTCACTGGGAGTATTTAGTTAGTTATTACTGCATAACAAAGCATCGCCATGCTAAGTGTCTTAAATTAACCACAGTTACTAGTTCACAGGTGGGTCTACCTACATCGTAGCTGAGCCTCGTGACTCGGCGTCTCTCACTGATGGGAGCCACTCGGGACTTGACGGGAAGGATCCACACCTTTGCTGACTCCTGTTTGTTGGCAGGATTCAGGTGTGTGTGGGCTGTGGGACTGAGGCCGCAGGTGTGGCCTCTGCATGGGGCTTCTCACAACACAGCTTGATGACAGCATCTGATCAAGTAAGCAAGAAGGCAGAAGATGGTGACAGCAAGAGAGANCTTTAAAAACTTGCAACTGCAAATTCTTTCTATTATGCTTTGAGATATAAGTCTTGCCCCAGCCTCTCACCAGCTTTACAACCGGGGTCTTTCTGAAGGCTCCGGGAGTTAGCTATCCCTCAGAAATGTAGTAATCTAAGGAGACAGTGCCTCACGTCCAGTCTCTGGGGGAGGGTAGCAGCCAGTAAGGGACAATCAGCAAACACTGGTGACCTGATCATCTTGACCAACCGAGTCTCTCATGTACAGCAATACTTGGCCACGAACTCACTCCAGGATTTAAAAATTGTCCAGCCTTTTCTTTCATGGGGATTGAGTGTATCTCTCTCCCTTACTGCAATAGTTTTGAATAAAGAATGCCTTGCCTGTTTAAGCTTTCACAGTGCAATTTTTCTCTGACAACCGAAGAAGCTCTACCATTTCAACTCCAACAAGTGTCCAGGTAGCAATAATAGTGACGATGCTAACGGACATGGTCTCTTGTCCTCTGCATTCTTCCTCCTTATGGAAAGCGGTGCGTTTAATGGTCTTTAAATGTGATTTGATTTCCAATTGCATTAACATCAATAACCTAGTCAACAGTTCAAAATTTTATTTCAGGGATTTTGAAGAATTAAAAAAAAAAGTTACTGCTTTGGGGAAATCAAAATGCCTATTGTTATGGATGTGAAGATAATCTGAAGGAACCATCCCACATTGGCTTGTGTTCAGGAAGCTTAAAACTTAAACTTCATCCAAGGGTATTTACGCAGTGGTACATTGCCAAAAGTCACCCATACCAAACGCCAGCCCTGAGTTCAGCCATATGCTTGGCTGATTTGAATTTTTAAATTTGTTTCATGCCCTCAGTTCACCGTCTAGCTGAAAGTGCTAATGAATAAAGAAAGTCCAAAATGCAGGCATTAAGATGAAAAAGAAAGCAAGNTATAGACAGGAACTGGCATTATAAAGAAATTCTAGAATACTAAGGCGAGTTCTCACAGTGATGTGAAAATAAAGCAAATGATATGAATATGTCGTCTGCTGTGAAGAGCATGCACATTTGATGTTAGTAGAGTGCTATATTTGAACATCATACTTGAAAATTTGGGTTTTCTGTTAGGTTTCTAAATAACTATGTTGTCTTCTACATCGTTTTTTTTTTTCATGGACTTATTATGCGGAACCCAGTACTCAATTCCATGATGCTCACAGAGAGTTAATTATTTAGGAAGAATGTAGTTTGGGCCTTATATGTATCTTTTTTAACAAAATCTATTCTTGTTACACTTTTAGAAATTGAATTTAAATAATCAATTCATTTAGGGTTCCAGTTTTTGCAAACGTTAAGTGGAGAATTACTACCAGAACATGAATTATGCCCATAGATAAATGGGTCTGCAATTAGCTGCATTAACTTGGCAAGAGCTCATTGTCCCCACGGTTGTTTCAGGTTCAAAGGTGGCTCTGGAGACATTGCTATCAGACCTCCACGTCCTAAGAACATCTAGGTTTAAAAGATAAAGACTGCTTCCCTTGCGCTCACTGAATTGTCCTGCCACATTTGTGAGTGTTTAAAACTCAAAGGTACATCTATTTACTGTGTTCTAATCTTTTTCAGATAAGCTCCCTAAACATTAATAATTTCAAGCAGTCACATTACAATAATTTCATAATTATACAGTTATAAATTATTTTGTGTGATGTCAAGACTCGGTTTTAATATTTAGCATCACAATTAATTTTTCAAGGTTCATTGCCCCACAAAATAATTTTAGTCACATAAAGGGAAGTATAGATTTAGATAATTGTGCAAATGGATTTCATTTAATTATTTCTACAATGGTTCAAATTCACAGCTCAATTAAAAGGTGATGGATTGCACATAATTTGTTCCCTTTTTATGGATTATAGATTAAAGATAAAATTACCTCAGGAGACCTTTTTTTTTTTNGGTATTTTAAGAGCAGGAGCAGGAAAAGTTATTACACGAGGCAGAACAGTGATGCTCTGTTGATGGGCTGTAACACAAAAGCCCCAATGACAGATAAAAAACCCAAGTTTCATTTCATTTTATTAAGTCGAGGGCCAGTGTATCTAAAACGGGAAAAGGGCCAGCAACAGATTACTAATTACAGCTCAAATAAATTTAATTGTTAACTTCATATTTCTCTAATCACAGATTCATTCAAGATTGTTCTCATCTGCTGTATCCCAGGGATGGCATCTATAATTTCATTAAGTATCATAAACGTGGGACTAATTTTTTTTTCAGAAAAATCTAGTTTAATAATACATGAACCTATAAAATAATAATAGTCACCTCCCTACAGCACTACTCCATAAAGCAAAAGCTACACACGGTAAAACTCATACCACTTGGCTTCCCATTTTGATTAGTATATGGAAATTTCCAAGAGCCCATCACTGCTACAATAACAGTGAAGACAAGGTTCCTAATTAAGATTTGGAAAAAAATATATATATATATCAGTGAGCTGAGCCGGCAAAGAAACTTAAATTCCAGGACAGAGAAAGTCCCCGTTGTGACAGTCGGAAGCCAACACTACACAGGTTAGGGTAAGAAGGAGCCAGTAGAACCTTGCACAAACATTCAAGGTCCATGACAGGACTTGCCCAACAGACGAGAAATGTAAGGAACCCTAGTCACAGTAATCCACTGGCCCGTGCTCCCTGAGGGGCCGTCACGGGGCACAGCTGCAGTATCTCCAAAGCAGAGGCAAGTTGGTAGGATTCAGGAGAAACCCTAAGAAAGCTGAGTTTTGCAAAACCAAAGGTCAGCAGGTGGCCAAGGGTAGGACTGCTGAGAGAGAGAACCTGCGTTCTACCTGGTTGTACCTTGCCAGAGCAACACGGGAAGGCAGGTGAGAAGCGCTAACAGAACCCCTCAGAGGACACGGGAACCGTTCCCAAACGTCCAACAATCACCACCCCAGGCTGGGGGCGGTCCAAGCAAACTTACATGAATTGCCCACAATGCAACGGCCCTTGCTGAGTGCATGGCAGGCAGCAGCCTGAAAGTGACTGGCAGTAGAAACAGACAACTGAGACAAATCCCCCAAAACAACACTGGGACTCTGCTGAGCTCAGAGCCTCGGCCCCAGGAAGCAGCATGAAGGCCAGAGAGCTGAGAGACATCCGATGTATGCTCAGCCTCCCACGGATGAAAGCAGCACTCAATCCGGGCTGTGCAAAGGCAATGAATGCGCTTCAAAAGGGCGTCGCGAGGAACGTCAAGTAAATACCTGAGCACCTCCAGGAGGTGGTGACTGGGCTGTAGAGAAGCGAGACACCCCTGGGGTGTTGTCAGGAATCACATTCCGATGCTTGCCTAAAAAAAAAAAAAAGGAAAAATAATAACAATTCTATCTCAAAATATTTGAAGCCACTGATTAACTGAATCAAAATAAATGCAAAAAGCAATCCAACGCAGAACTAGATCCACTCTAAGTGAAATGGACTTATTCTTCTACCCAGACAGCCTGACAGTGGAAGAACCGGAATTATAAATATTTCCTATTTCAGTCTCTGCAATTCTTTCACAAGCGCAGAACACATGGAGAAGTGGAAAAGGGGGGGCGCCCGAGTGCAGAAGTGGAAAAAGGGGGCGCCAGAGTGCAGAAGCTGGAATTAGCAAAAAAAAAAAAAAAAAAAA
>NW_017732719.1:0-4754 GCF_001890085.2 Hipposideros armiger | reverse complement strand
CATACTAAATATCACCAACTCTGTAGAACAACCAAAACTGTAATAGATTTCTGATGAGAACATAAAATGGTATAAACATATTACAAAGTTGTTCAACACTCTCATAAAGTTAAAAATAAATCTACTATATTACCCAGCAATCCCACTCCTATAGAGTTATATACTTCAAATTAAAATATATATTCAGAGAAAGACTTGCATAAAAAAGTTCCTAACAATTTTGTTTATAGTAGCCAAGAGCTAGAAAGAAACAAATGTCAAATTGTGATATACTCATATATTCATGCTATGTAATACCACAGAGTAATAAAAGGTACAAATACGGACATCTGCCACAGCATGGCTACAGCATTGAAGAAAAAAAAAAAAAAAGGCTGAGCAAAAGAAGCTAGACCCAGAAGAGCACATACTGCATGCATCAGTTATATTAATTCGAGAATGCAAATAAGACACATGAGAGAACATTCTAGTATGAAGGTAATATTCTGCCTTGATTTGGGTGGTGGTTACGTGAGCGTATATAGAATTCTCAAAATTCATTTAAGTGTTCACTTAATATCTATGCATTTTATTTTATTCATACCTAAATAAAAGTTACACAATTCTATGACATTTTTATATATGACTTCAAATTGTTAAAGAATTTACAAGAATGGGATTAACTATTAAAAGTAACTCCAGACCAGAGCAATCCCATTGGGGCAGGATTAAAGAGAACATCCTTCTTATCATTTGTGTAACGGCCTGAGTATTTTTCTGGCATTTACATCATAACAATTATATTTCATTAATGAGTATTCTGAGCTCCTTGCAACGTGACAAATACTGTGCTGTTTGTCAGAGGTATAGCAGTGATTATGAAATGATTCCTGTTGCTTTTGGGTTATAGTAATGAGGGGATTCAAACCAATAATATTTAAGGGCAATAGGACATGCAGTCTAAAAAAACCAATTCTTTATCCAATCATCTATCGAAGGACACTTTGGTTGTTTCCATGTCTTGACCACCGTAAATAAAGCTGCAATGAACATCGGAGCACATATATCTTTACAAATAAATGTTTTCAGATTTTTTGGGTAGATGAAGAAGATGTGATATATATGCACAATGGAATACTATTCTTCCATAGGAAAAGATGAAATAGTGCCATTTGTGACAACATGCATGGATCTTGAGATTATAATGCTAAATGAAATAAGTCAGGCAGAAAAAGTCGAGAAGCATATGATTTCACTGATATGTGAGATATAAAACTGAAAACAACAAAAGAATAAGACAAACAAATGAAGAAACAAAAACTCATAGACACAGACAATAGTTGAGTGGTTACCAGAGGGTAAGGGGGGAGGGGGTGGTAGATGAGGGTAAAGGGGTCAAATATATGGTGATGGAAGGAGAACTGACTCTGGGTGGTGAGCACACAATGTGATATATATATATATGATGGATTACAGAATTGTACACTTTAAATTTATGTAACTTTGCTAACACTTGTCACCCCAATAAACTTTAATTAAAAAAAGAGCAATTATTGGCAAAATTGAGGCAATTCATTCCCATGTTCTAAAATGTGTTTTAAATTATGTTGAGTTTAAAATTTTCTTTCTGCAATCTTATATTATTGAGCTCTAAATCTGTTTTCTAAAGCATTGAAAGTTTACATGTAACTTAACCCTCTGTAGGGCACAACTGATCTCACAGATTCATTGCACACAAATTTTCAAATATCTAACAGTTAACTTAAGTATCGTGACTCAGCGCTTCCGTATCTCCACCCCCCCCCATCGTAACCTATCGCCAGTCATGTTTGTGAGTTAGTGCAGTAAAGACGTATTTCATAGAGGCATCTTTGCGTGCAATGAATCTGTGAGATCAGTTGTGCCCGACGGAGGGTTAAAGGATTTCTATTCAAAAATTACTAATTAATTGACCTTCACATGACATTTTAAAAATCAATCCAATAGGGAACACCTTAGCAACTCATGAAAAATTTGAGAGAACCTCATGAGCAGGTGGATAAGAACATTAATTATATCCTAGATGAATTCAGATAAGCATTACATTAATATTAATGAATAACATTAATGAAGTATAAAGCCTGATAAAAAGTTATGATTTTCATGAAAAATGTATTATGTTTTGGACCTGGACTGGGACCTGTCTTAATGCATCTTAGCTGAAATACCCTCTGACCATTCTCTACACAAGAGTTTTGACAAGGATCTAGAGTCTCATTGCCNTTGCCAGGGACACTCTCACTCTCCCTCAGTCCCTCATGCATCATTAAAATGATATAACCCTGTATGCAAAAAAAAAAAAAAAAAAAAAAACCTATTGCATTTGTGTTAAGCATAATGAACTTACATTTGGAAATTTTGTACAATAAACTATAGGTTCTAAAAAAAAAAAAAAAAAAGAGGAATTCCTATACAATTATGTAATGTCATAATTTCTGAGCCAAAGTTTAACATAGTTCATTTTTATTAGAATTACAATACTCTATTTAATGTTGGAATAAGTGTAAAAGAGCTAAAATCTACTATTTTATCCCTTAGCGTTAAATATTATGGTGCCTGGTTTTCAGTGATTAAAAAGGCAGCTCACATTTTCAACCTAAACAGCATCACTAACATTTTCTATATAAAACCATTCAAATTTAATATTCTTTAGTTTCTTAGAATCCCAATGTAATAATAGAATGTGTTACAAGTATTTTTAGTAGTAAAATCTGACTAAAGTGTAGGTGAAAACAATTATAAAGCTGCAAGCAGGCATTTGGCAATTATTTTCCTCTGGACTGGAAAAATAAAAAGCACCAATTACAATTTTTGCTTATTTGAACTATTTATCTAAGTTGCAAACTATTTTCAAATTTATTTAAATGTATAATTTGCTCCTTTTTTAGTTCTCATAAACATAAAATTTATTTTTGTTGCTTAATGGTAACATTGCATATATTTGGTTGGAAAATCAAATACTTACAATGATAAAAATTTAATAATACATATTTTACATAAAGATCACATTTATAACAGCATACCAGTGCTTTGATGTGCTCATATAATTGTTTGGTTTACTACAAAAATATGTGTGTGTGTGTGTGTGTTTCCGTGGTCTGTAGAGAAAATACACAGTTGTGCAGATGCAGCAAGGAACGGGTTAATTATACTTCTTGTTGCCCTCCTTGAACAAAGAGAAATAAATCAAGTAACAGCTGCCAGTTTGGTGGAAACGCTACTGTATAGACTGAAATGGTCACACTTTAATTAATGGCTGTGCCCTACATTTACTAGAAGGACTGGGGATTTATATATAAAGCATCCATCATGCTTTCAGGAGGAAAAGACAATCAGAAGATAGTATAGAGAACACAGCATGCTCTGAGGAGTCAGGTAATTTTTCGACAAAGGGTGAGGAGTAGGTTGTGCACCAGAGCTCAAACTTCTGCAAATGGCACTGCTTCAATTACTGTGAACAGTTCTTAGTGTGATCCATCTTTGTGTCATTTAATTGTCCAAAGTATAAGCCGCAGACTTTTAACACAAACAATTACATAAGTGTGCTAGGGAGAGAACCAGCTGATTGCATGATTTGGGGAATGGAACCAAGCATTAAAAATAGTTCATTGACATTTTCCATGAATGATAGGAACTATCGGAGCAGTGCTTTTAATGATTTCATGGCTAAGATTTCGAAAAACATATAAGCTACAACCAATTTACACCTTTTTTTTTAATGTAACTGAATTCTAATGCATATTTTATTAACCTCTCAACTTCCTTACTGATCATTTTTAGCCTTAATCCTTGCTCTAGTTATATAAAAAGAGGCATATTCAGGGTCTTGGGAAAAGAAAAACGTTAGCCAAAATTTAAATGTATTCATTTCAATTGGTCCGTGGGTACAAAAAGGTTCAGCAAATCAGTTATAACTTAAAAAATGGGAATTTGGATGGCCTATACCTGCCTTGCTGCAAGTAAAGGGGTCAAAAGTGTGTCACCTAACTTCTTTCCGTGAATAATTAGAAAAATGGAATTGCCATACATTTGGATAGGGAATATCAGGCATGTTTTGCAATGGCGTATCAGAAGGTGAACTGGGAGTAAGGAAAGGATATAAAGCTTGAGATTTCATTTGGTCAAGTGGACTATTTAATAAATTATTACATATGCAAATCTCTGTTTAAAGTGAGAATACAAAATTACTCATGTATATATTTCAGTGTTCATCATGCAAATGGTATTCAGAGCCATGAAACTGCATGAGATCCCTAAGCCACTTAAGTGTAGATAGAAAAGACACCTAAACCATTCTTGCACTAACGATTCTTAGACATGAGGGTACGGATCAAGGAAAATGAGGAGAAATGGCCAGTGAATAGGTAGGAGAAAACAACAGAAAAAGAAAAAAACACAGGTCATGGAGTCCTGAAAACCATGTAAGGAGAAGCATTTCATGACAGAAGTCCAACCAGACCAAATGTTCGCACAGGTAGAGTAGGGAGCAGAACACTAACTGACCAGTGGATTCCAAAACACACTGGTCATTAGCAATCTTAAGGTGAGTGGGTTTAGAAAACCCAGGCAGAAGAGAACTGTATATACGGATAATCCTTTTGAGGAGTTTTGCTCTCAGATGAAAGACAGAAATAAGGCAATAGCTGGAGAGGAATGTAAAGTCAAGAGAGTTTTTTGTTGTTTTATTAGTTTTTGCTTGTTTATTTGTTTTATATATATATATATATATATATATA
>NW_017732718.1:195629-201079 GCF_001890085.2 Hipposideros armiger | reverse complement strand
TTTGGGCTTTGTGTGTTTTCACTGTCATTTGTCTCAAGGTATCTTTTGGTTTCTTTCTTGATCTCATTGTTAAACCATTCATTGTTTTGTAGCGGTTATTTCGCCTCCATGCGTTTTTGTGGTGTTCAGTTTATTTGTTTTTGTGCATTTGATTTCTAGTTTCCTACCAGTGTGATTGGAAAAGACACTTGATCTGATGTCAGTCTTCTTAAATTTTTTGAGACTTGTTTTGCAGCCCAACATGAGGTCTATCTTGGGAAATGATCCATGGGCATATGAAAAGAACGTATATTCTGGTGCTTTTATGTGAAATGCTGTAAAAATATCAATTAAATGCATCTGGTCCAGTGTGTCATTTAAGGCCGCTCTTTCCTTGTTGATTTTCTTTCTGGAAGATCTATCCATTGGTGTCAGTGGGGTGTTAAGGTACCCTACGATGACTGTATTACTGTCAGTCTCTCCCTTTATGTCTGTCCATCTGCACCAAATACATTTAGGTGCTCCTCCTATGTTGGATGCATAAATGTTTTCGAGGGTTTTATCATCTTCTTGGATTGATTCCTTTATGATTATGAAATGTCCTTTGTCTAGTAGCGCCTTTGTTTTAAAGTCTATTTTGTGTGATATAAATATTGCTACCCTAGCTTTCTTTGTTTCATTCCATTTGCATGAAATATCTTTTCCCATCCCTTTACTTTCGGTCTGTGTGTTTCTTTCCATCTGAAGTAGGGCCCTTGTAGACAGCATATGTATGGGTCTTTTCTTTTTCTCCAAAGAGCTACCCTATGTCTTTTTTTTTTCTGAGCCATCCTGCTACCTATTGGCAGCTCAGCGGCTGCTCAGCTCGGGCCGGGACTCGAACCACTGTTGCTCAGAGCTCAAACTCTTGAGCAAGCTCTTAACCAACTGAGCCACTTGGCCGGCCCTACCCTGTGTCTTTTGATTGGAGCATTTAATCCATTTACATTTAAAGTAATTATTGATAGGTACATAGTTATTGCCGTTTTATTATTCATGTTTCTGTTCTTTGTTTCCTCCACTTCCTCTTGAAGAAGACTCTTTAACAGTGACTGTAATACTGGTTTGGTGGTGATAAACCCCTCTAGCTTTTACTTGTTTGGGACTGAGGGTCATTGTAACAGTGGATTGGAGACACCCAAAGGTCAGGTCTAAGGAGGTACACATAGTGCACTGGGCCTGTCTCCACCTGAAGCGGGAGACAGAGATACGTGCAGAGTTCTCTATCACATGTACCTTGATTTTCTGTTTTCTTCGTTTAGCCGACTGACTGCTGAAGACCCTGACCTGCTCCGAATTTCTGTCAACTCCTGTGTCCAGCAGCTTTCCCGGATGATCCGGACCATGCATGGCTTTGGGCCCCCATTGTATGCTACATCCAAGCCACAACAAGGGGGCTAGGACTAACCTAGAGTCCCTTCCCAGGCAGCGCATTCTTCCCCAGGGCACTGATTCCTACCGTAGTTGTTACTTTATACTGGGGTCCTAATGGTTTGCTTGTAGAGGCCTCAGGCACTCCCGACTCTACTGTTTCCCCTTTCCTGAAGAGAGGGGTCCTAATTGTTTGTTACAGCAGGAAATAAAACTGAACAATAGTTATTGTGCACCTGAGTTTATTTTCAGCTGCTGCGCCTCCTCATTTTCTTGCCTTCGTCTCAGGTTTGGAGGGGTGGTCTTGGTTTCAGCTATTGTAGTAGTGCAAAGCAATTGAATACAATTTACGAAATGGAAGAAAATGGAGTGTGGGCTGTCATACAGCTAACAGCTATCGCATTTTGGAATACTTTTTTCGTTTTACCGTTGCTCTTCTATATTAAATGCATAACAATATTACATAAGGTATACTTTTTGCAAGTTCAGAATGAATTTTACTCAGTTATTTTCATTGACCATGTGAGCTTTTCCTCTTTCTAAAACTTTTTGTGATGACACGTAATTGGAAGCATAAAAGAAGTACTATAATGTAATTGTTGACCAGTTTTTCCTATTATAAGTCATGAATCAATGGAATAATACTATATGATTTTGCTTGAATGGTTATTTCTTCAAGAGAGATTTCAAAGGGTTGAATTCTGGGATAAAAATTGTGGTTTCTGCTTTTTGGGGTTTTTTTTAATTAAAAAAAAAGATTTTATTGGGGAATTGGGGAAGGGGAACAGTGTTGGGGAATTGGGGAAGGGAAACAGCCAAGTTGTACTTCAATTTTAGTTGTGGAGGGCACAGCTAGCTCAGCTCCAAATCCAGCCGCCATGTGGCCGCTCAGCCCAAGGTGTTGTGTTCAATCTTAATTTCAGGTGGGCGTAGCCCACCATCCCTCCCAGCAACCTTGTTGTTAGGAGCATGTGCTCTCACCAGCTGAGCCATGCTGCCACCTGTTGGCAGCTCAGCAGCCCTCAGCTCGGGTGCAGCTCAGTGACACATGTGGGAATCGAACAGGAAACGCTGTTGCTCTCAGCTCGTGCTCTTAACCAACTGAGCCACTCAGCTGGCCCCTCTTTTATTTTTTTAAGGCTGTTAGTCTACAGTGAACAATTGTGATTCAGAAAGTGTGCCCTCCCACCAGAATCCACTTCCTTATATCAGTAGGTCTCTTTTCTGCCAGAATAAAAGACATAGTATGCCTGCGAAGATAAAACAACCCGGAAACACTAGAGTTGGAACTTTGTGGCTTACTAACCTTGTTTCAGAGCAGGGAAGAAAAGTTTTGAGACTACTGGTTCAGCATTTATGGGGAGGAGTCAACTCTGTCTAATATATCTTGATTCCTTAGCAATCTCATTTATATTTTACTAGCTCTTCTGAAGATTACGTCAGATTTCTACATACATGATCAGGTTGTCTGCACATACGGCCGTTTTACTTTCTCCTTTCCAATTTGGATGCCTATTTGTGATCGATTGATCTCCTCATACCGGGGTAGAATTGTTCTGCTTCTTTGCATGCCTGGTAATTTTAGAATTGATGGCAGACATTGCAAAATTTCAACTTGGGTGACACTTGTGTTCCCAAACCTATTCTAGAGTTTTGTTCTGGGATTCTGGCAAATTATGTGGAAACTAATAGGCTGTATTAGTTTAAGGAATAATCGTTTCCACTCTTATTGTTTTCAAGATTGGAATTGGATGTTAAATTTGATGAAATGTCTGCACCACAGTAGAAGACACCTGTTGGTTTCGTCGTCCACCATCCATTCCCCATCCGCTGGTACCAGGATCCTTATTTCCTCCTAGACATGCCCTTTTCCCCTCCCCTCAGCAGTTATGCTTCTGCTGGGGTTGATTTCACCTCTGGTTCTATGGGTGAGCATGTGGCTGAGGCCTGACCAATCAGAGCACTGCTTTCTTCCAGCCATGCTGACCCCATCAACCAGTGACACGTTTGCAGTGGCAGGGGTGCATGCAGACACTGAGTAGAGGAGAAGCTGGAGCAAGAAAGGGAAATCTCAGAGAACCAAATCTTGGATCCAGACATGCCTGACGCCAGGAGCTACCCCAGGACATTTCCGTTACACTGACCCAGTAATTCTCCTTTTGGCTTAAGCCAATGGGGATACTTATTTTGTCTCATTTTTTTTCACTAGCAATAGAAGTGTCTTGACTGTTGCTGTATTTAAGAACCACAGTTTTGTTACCGGAGAACAGACCCTTCTTGGTGTGGTGTCCAAGCTCCTGGTATCTCGAGCAAAGAATTGAAGAGGACAACAAAAGGCAGNTAGGAGTTTTATGATTTGGGGTCTTACCTTGAAACTTTTAACCCATTTTGAGTTTATTCGTATATGTGGTGTAAGAAGGTGGTCTAGTTTCATTTTTTGCATGTATCTGTCCAGTTTACCCAACACTATTTATTGAAGAGACTGTCTTTCCCCCATTGCCTCTGTTGTCATACATTAAATGGCCATACAGGTGTGGGTTTATTTCCGGGCTCTATTCTGTTCCATTGATCCATGTGTCTGTTTCTTTGCCAGTAGCATGCTGTTTTGATAGCTATAGCTGGTAGTATAGTTTGATATCGAGTAATGTGATAACGCCAAATTTGTTGTTCTTTCTCAAGATTGCTGTGGATATTTGGGGTCTTTTGGTGGTTCCTTGTACATTTTAGGGTTATTTGTCCCACAGGAGATCTGTGAAAAATGCCACTGGTATTTTAATAGAGGTTTCTTTGAATCTATGGATTGCTTTGGGTTGTACGGATATTTTAAACGATGTTAATTCTTCGTATCCGTGAGCACGGTTTATGCTTCCATTTATTTGTACCTTCTTCAGTGTCTGTCTTCAGTGTCTTATCATTTTTCTGAGTACAGGTCTTTAGCCCTTTGGTTAAATTAACTCCTAGCTATTTCATTTATTTATTTTGAAGCAATTGTAAGTGGGATTGCTTTCTTAATTTCTTTTTCTGATAGTTATTTATAGGTGTACAGAATGCACCCAATTTGTGAGCATTAATGTGAATCCTGCTACTTTACTGAGTTCACTTACCTGTTGGGAGTTTTCTCTTTAGAGGAACTCTGCATTTTGTTTTAAGTAAATTTCACATCAATTGAAAAATGGAACCAAAACAAAACAACGTAAACTATACACAGAGACATGTGCAGCTGGGTAATTACAGAGCTAGATGGATTGTCACAAATTGGAAAAACCCAGGTAACCAGCACGCACATGCCAGGTCATTTCTGCTTTGACCACCCCAGGAAACCACTACCCTGACATTTGACGGCACAGACTAGAGTTCTCTGTTTTTGCACTTTATGTACATCGTGTCATTTATCATGTTTTTTAGTATGTGGCTGTTGTTTTTGTTGTTGGGCAGTTTTTCATTATGGATTTGACTTCGTTAGTAGTAATCGGTCTGTTGAGATTTTCTTCATCTTCTTGACTCAGTCTCGGAAGATTGTATATTTCTAGGAACTTACCCATTTTTTCCAGACTGTCCAATTTGGTGGCATATAACTAACTGTAGCGTTTTCTTACAATCCTTTATATTTCTGTGGTATCGGTTGTCACTTCTCCATTTTAATTTCTGATTTTGTTTATTTGGGTCCTTCCTTTTTTTTTTTATTCTTGATGAGTCAGGCTAAAGGGTTAGCAATTTTTTTTAAAATATTTTCAAAGAACCAGCTCTTGGTTTCATTGATCTGTTGTATTTTTTTAGACTGTGTTTCATTTAGTTCTGCTCAGATCTTTATTTTTTCCTTCATTCTACTCACTTTGGGTTTTGTCTGTTGTTCTTTCTCTATTTGTTTAGGTGTAAGGTTAGAATGTTTATTTGAGACTTTCTTCACTGTTGTTGTTTTCTGAAGTAGGCCTGTATTGTAATGACATTCCCTGTATATTCTTTCTCTGTGTCTCATAGGTTTGGGCTTTGTGTGTTTTCACTGTCATTTGTCTCAAGGTATCTTTTGGTTTCTTTCTTGATCTCATTGTTAAACCATTCAT
>NW_017732718.1:119293-193864 GCF_001890085.2 Hipposideros armiger | reverse complement strand
ACAGACCCTTCTTGGTGTGGTGTCCAAGCTCCTGGTATCTCGAGCAAAGAATTGAAGAGGACAACAAAAGGCAGTGGTGAAAGAGCAGTTTATTGGTAGCCAAAGTACACGCCTAAGAGATAGTAGCGGGCCCGAGCAACAGAGTGGCTCAAGGGCTTTGGCTACCAATAGCTTGGTGACTTTCTTTTCTTTTCCCTAGAATGGGCTACTCTTCTCTAGATGTGGGGCCATTTGATTGGCACCTGTGATTCACAAGAGGCTATTTCTCTATCTTCCCAGGCTGTGCATATTCCATCCCAGAATTCATTCTGTTGTGATGATACTAATGAACTTCCAGACATGTGCATGATATTATAATGATAGTATAATGAAGCTAAGGTTAGATGAAGGTCATTGTAGCCTGTACTATGCCGGTGGGAGTGACCAGTCTAATCTAGTTAGGTAGTTTGTGCTTCTAGTGTCTTCATGATGGTTAATGGTTATGGTAGATAAGGGAAGAATTGGGGCGTAGACGGGAGGTCTCTGGGTGGTCATGTTGCATAAGTCATGTGAACGTGAGGGAATGTTTGGAGACCCCATTCCTATCACTAACTGCCGGCCTCATTTTCCTCTGACAGGCCTGATTCCCACAAATCTCTGGGAAGTTGCAGGACAGGAGGCATCTTCTTCTGTATCTGCTTCCTACTGAATGTGGCCATTGTCCCTGCCTATTGGGGATTCATGGAAGTCTTGTCGTATCTGATCTTAAATGAGAGGAAGGGACCTCGAGATCTGGCTCGAAGATCGCATTTGCCTCCTTTGTCGGGGTGTCCTGGATACCTTGCGGGGATGTCATTCGTATCTCGATGGCCCCTACATGAGGAGAGATAGATTTTGGTTAATAGATTTAAAAGCTTTGGCCCAGGGCTAGACGGATAGCTCAGTTGGTAAGAGCTCGAGCTCTGAGCAGCAGGGCTGCCGGTTCGATTCCCAATGGGGGAGGGAACCAGCTTGTCAGACAGGGTTGATGGTTCTGCCCCTCTTACCTTACCATCCAGACTATAGTGTGAGGGCTGCAGCCCAACTCCTCCACCACCACCACCTTAGCTGAGGCCGCCGCGGGTGCTAAACTGCGTCTGTGGACACTATCCCTGTCCTTTCCCCCATCCCACCTCCACTACTTGTTCCAATAACCCCACCTTCAGATGTACCAATGCGTTGATCTCATGGGTGTGTTTGTGGGTTGAGCAGAGGAACCTTTGTTGAACTATAGTTGTCTGACTTGTAAATTTAAGGGGAATACAAAGGGTCTTCTCACTCTGCCATGATGCTGATGTCATTCTCTCTAACCATATTGTATTAATAAATGTGTGTAAGGAGCTCATTTATTTTGCTATTCTCATTGGTCATAGGTGTTACAATCCCCATTTTGTACCTCAAGAAAGAGGTGTAGAAAAACGTGAAGAGATGTATGCAAGGCCTAAGAACTCATTGGTAGCATCTGGAATAGATTAAGCAATGGATATAGATGTGTGCTTATGTATATCTATCTAACTTTGTTAGAATAGATTCTGCATGAGTTTCTATCGAAGCTTTATCTTTATAATTTACATGTCAATTTACGTGAAACCTCTCCTTGAGAGAGCACCACATACTGTACAAAATAAAACATGTTTATTTGTGGTTCATGATTCTCAGGGCTCATCACTTACCTGATAAACACATTATAGAAAGAATCAAAAAAAGGCCAGGTGACTTGAAAGCTGAACTTTTACCATCAAAACAGATGGAAAAACATCTGGTATATTTTATGACATCCGAGTCACACAGAAACTGACTGAATGCCACCAAATCCATCGATTTCACAATACTGGGTCCGGGACTAAATTTCAGGCAATGCCATTCAGGTAAATTGTGAAAGGTTTATACTGGGGGTGCCAAAAAATGTATACAAGTGGACACTTTGGTCAGCGTTACTCAAGAAGTTCACCATAATCAGAAGTGTCTGGACGCTGATGGTAACCACTTTGAGCACCTCTTGTAATTGCAGAAGTCAAACGTGACTTGTATTCATCTTTTGTTATCGGTATATAAAAAATGTATTGGGGAACAGTGTGTTTTTCCAGGACCCATCAGCTCCAAGTCAAGTAGTTGTGGAGGGTGCAACTCAGTCTCATTTGTGGGTATTGAACCTGCAACCTTGGTGTTATGAGCACTGTATTCTAACCACCTAAGCTAACCGGCCGCCCCTTGAATATTACAATTTTAATGGTTTTCCTTTCTTAAAATGTGTGTACATTTTTTTGGCACCCTGTGTGTATTTGTGAGGGAAAACCATTTCATAAAACAGAAACAAAGATTTATGGTCTGCCTTACAAATATTGTTACAGTGCATCCTCAAAATTCTTTGTGGGAAAAGGAGAAAATTGGGCTAATACAAATAAAAATATGCACCAAGTAACAATGAAGTAAAGTAGGCATGCCTTACTGTGGTCCTCATTTCTGCAATTACACATACAAGTGTCTCTTTGGTGCCCTTTTAACTGATGGTTGGTCAGGTAAGGCCACACGAGGGGACACAGGAGAGGCACAGGCAAAAAAAATGGTTACACTGTTTCTAGAGAGAGTCACTGCACTGCACGCCAAGAGGGGTCACATGGGTGGGAGATCCAAGGTAGTGGGGAACAAAGAGGAAGTGAGGACCTGTGGGCAAGTGCTCTTTTGGGGAGTCAGGGTGGAGTTCACAACAAAAGGCGCAAGGGGGTTTCATTGGTGTGTTTGAATGTTACTAGGTGGTCACCTAAGGTAATGGGAGTATAGGAAGGGGAACTTGTGGCACGAGCCAACCTCATCCCACTAGCACACCTGGTTACCTCAGTGAGGTGCTCACGTGCTGTTTGTGGGTTGTTGAGGCAGCAGGAAATATGAGGTTTTTAAAATTTGTGATACACCATAGTTGATATTTTTCATTTCCCTCCTCTATTATCCAATCCACAAATGGTTTGTCCTCAGCCCATGTTTGTGCTGATTATGCTTCTTTATCAGATGGGGTAACCTAAGCCTTCATTCTTGAGGGGGCTGAGCCCTTCCCGGTCCTGTCCATAAGGGGTAGCTGCCGTGTTCTGTTCGTTTTCCACTGTATACAGCAGCACTAGCAGGGGACCTCCAAAATTCTGTGGGCCTCTAAGATACTTTTCGCTGACTCCATTTATGAAGCAGAAATTCTCTCATTAGCCAAAGTAGATAAACACTTTTATCCCCCTCCTTCCAGGCAGAATGAACAATAAGATGCACTTCAAGTTTTGCCCATAGAAAGAACTACGAAAACTTGTTAAATGTGGCTTAAGTGGTTCTGGGAGGTGAATTTAAAGTTTTGAAGGCTTAGAGTAAATAAGCAAACAAACAGTGAGTAAAAAGCAATGAGCTAAGCCTCCAAGTCTATACATCATCAAAAAAGAGCTGAGTAAAGCCAGATAAATTAGATGGAAGAGAGATGAAAATATGAGAATTAAGAAAATTAATGTTTGAATTAAGAAATTAAGGGGCTGGCCGAGTGGCGTGTTGGTTAAGAATTGGCTTGGGACACCAGCTCTGAGCAGCAGGGCCCCAGTTCAGATTCCACATTAGGGCCAGTGATGCTCTGCCCTCTACAGCTAAGATGGTGAACAACAGTTCAACCTGGAGCTGGGCTGCCTTGAGTCGCCGGCGACAGCATAGGCTGCAGTGGGGCTGCAATAAGCTACCGTTGAGTGGCTGACAGCCAGCGTGAGCGGCCGCAGACCATTTGAGCTGCCAAGAGCCACCGTGAGTGTCCAATGGCCGGCGGCCGATCTGCCTCACCTGGGAAGAGTGCAATAATAAACCAACATGGGTCAGTGAAGCAACGTCCTCCACAACTAGACTGAAGAACAAAAGGACAGCAAGCTGTCTGTTCCCCTTCCCAGATTTCCCAACGCTGTTCCCCTCCCCCAATTCCCCAATAAAATCTTTAAAAAGAAATTAAGGAATATTTTTAAAAGGATTTCCCACACATGTTTGAATAGAGAAAAACTAGGCAAACTTCGGGAAAGATTGATTTTAAAAAGTTATATGAGTAGAAATGTTAGAAGTGGAAAAATGAATCATACACATGTAGCAAGAGATTTTTTAAATGATAAGATAAAATCACTGCAGTAAATTTGAAGTGATTAACTGGACATTGTGCTAGGAAAATATAACTTACTCAAGAAATTAAAAAACCTGAGCACAACTGTATACTTTAAGGAAATTGAAACAGTGCTTTAAAATCTACCCTCACCCACATGGAATACATTCGGTCTAAGCAGTTTTACCAAGCATTCAAAGAGCAGATATTCCTAATGTTCTACCAACTTTTACAGAGAATATAAGAATTGCGAAGGCTCTCACAACTCACTTAATAAAGCATCATATAATTTCATCCATAAATACTGCAGTTTGTATCTCTAAGAGAAAGGGCCTTTTTCTTTTGCAAAGTACAATGACAATACCATTTTCCCACCCAAATGGTAGCAGGTTGTGCACCTGCAGCTTTTACTTTTTTCTTGGAGTCACACTTGATACATAATTTTGTCTACTGGTTTTTTCACACCAACATGCTATAGAGCATGTTCCGAGTGACATGTTCACAGTGCTGGCTGCACAAGCCCACGCTGTCTGGAAGTGCAGTCTCTTCTTTCACTGTGACCTTGAGCAGCTACAAATGATGGTGGAGCACGCGCCTCTACAAGGGCAAAGTCATCATGTGTCCCGAATGTCTGTTAAACAGGCTGAGGACGCTTCCTAAGTGCTTGTTCCATTGCACCAACCGGTCCACACAGGAGAGGTGGCATCACGGCCTGTCCCCTGCACCTTGCTAGCAGGGCATCAGAAGTCTTCATTTGTTACAATTTGAAATCACTTTCTGTTTAGGTTGAGTCTGTATTGTTTTAGTCACTTTTAAAGGAGAAAGGCTTTCTTATTGTGCTTATATTACTGGCCATCTGGATTTCTCTTGAGCATCGAGCAGCAGTAACATAGGGTGTGTGTGTGTGAGCAACACAGAACAAAGGTTCTGGCAGGGTATGCTTCCAGCTGTCTCTCTCTACATCCCAGACCCAGGGTCGTGAACATCAAAGGGCAACAGCTAATAAGGGAGGCAGGCCGCTTCCCTTACAGGAGGAATCCAACCACTTGTTCCAGAAGCCCAACCTAAGTAAAGCCAGAACGGAAGAAAGCAGAATCCCTCACTTCCGGGCAAACGGCCTGGTTTAAAATCCTTGGTGTCAAATGCACAGTCGGCCCTACAGAAGGAAGGAGGCAGAAGGGAAGGTCCAAAAGAGCAGCAGTACCCAGCTACTGCCCAGACCAGACCTTGGTCCAGGTCCCAGGCAGGAATGTCTGCAAAGCTCCCAGCTGCTGCCACTGCTGTGTGGCTTGCCTGGGGCCACCGCCAGAGCCCGACGGAAGTTCCCGAGGAAGAGAATGTCCACCTCTCTCACTGCAGCTAGGTCTCACCTTCTTTCAATCTCATTTCAGAAGAGGGAGCTGGTCAGAGAAGGGCTCCTATGTGCCTTTGTTCACCCTCTTAGAAAGGTGAGGCCTGTCCCTACCCAGCCAGCAGCCAACACCCAGGGTGCAGGTGGCCTAAAAGTGCCATCCTACTGCAGCCTACCCCCTTCTCCCGCCCACATCCACTGAACCCAGCAGTGGTGTCCAGCTGGAGACGAGATGTTCTAAGGAACAACAGTCCCTGTACCTGCAAGGACCTGCCCCACAACAAACTCCAGCTTTCCTCACCACAGAGTACCATAGGCCTCTGCAGCCCAGCAGCCACCATCACCCTGGAGAACATGCCCTCTAACAAAGCTGCAGGTCCTAGAGACACCTGTCTGTGACTGTATCTGTCCCAATCTGTGGCCTCCAGAAGATGCCCCATACTGGGTTGAACGGTGCTCCCAAAAGATATGAACACATCCCTATCCCTAGGACTTGTGAATGGGACCTTATCTGGAAGAAGGGTCTTTGTGGAGGTAATGAGGGTAAGGATCTCAAGATGAGATCATCATGGATAGCACAGGTGATCCAATGACTGCTGTCCTTAGAAGAGACAGAATGGAAGACATGGTCAGATGAAGAGGCCATGTAACCATGGAGGCAGAGAGTGGAGTGATGTGTCTACCAGCCAAGAGACACCAAGGGCCACCACCAGAAGCTGGGATGGTGGCCTGGAACTGACTCTCCCTCAGAGCCGCCAAAGAGAACCAACCCTGCCCACAGCTCGATTTCACACAGCTGGCCTCCAGAACTTGGAAACAATGAATCCCTGGTATTCTAAGCCACCAAGTTTGTGGTACTCTCTGACAGCAGCCAGGGGAAACCAACACATCCCCCCCAAAACTAAAAGTGCTCTTGAGAAAAACTGCAAGATTAGGATCAACATGCAGCACCCAGGGGTGGGGAACCCGACTGGGCCTCTGACGCTTCCCCCAAGTACCACCTGAGATTAGACACCTGGGCTTCAGGAATCGGAAAAGTCTCTCCCAGCCCTGCAGATGCCAAGGAACGCTCAAATCCAGGCTTATTTGCATAATGGGCTGCTGGCTGTCTACCTGCACTAGGCTTCCTCTCACTGCCAAGTAGCAGAAAAGCCCAGGGGTGGATTCCCAACATCCCATTCCTAGCCCAGGCAGCTTGGAAGAGGGCAGGGGCAAGAGCCAGGGCACCAAGGAGGAAATGATGCGTATTCTTCCTCTACTTCTAACGTCTTTTCTTTACAACATCACAGGGTTAATGCCTGTGGCTTTGACATCCCAGAAAATATTCACAATCTTGCAAAACAGCCAGGAAGAGTCCTCTGGTGCTCCTAATCTGCCAGTCATTGCCAAGTGGTTTCCTTTCACAAGGCCAGAGCATTGGGGGCTGGTGCAGGGCACAGCATCACAGACTTCTGGAATGTGATGAAACAGCCACCACCACTCACACTGGGCGGCAATGCTCCTGGGGAGGAGAAGGGCAGGCTGTGGCATTGGGGAAAAGAAAGCAGCAGCATACTTGTGAGAAGCATCCTCCCATCAGACCACTAGGTAGTCACAAGTCCACACCCAAAGCAGTGGAGGGAAGGTGGGGAAATGCGACTACACAAAGGTAGCCAACTCGAAGTCCAGAACATGCTAGTACAGTCACCGCAGGAAAAGATCGTCGCAACTTCCCTCACACAAAAGGGCTGATTTCACTACTGACCAAAGAGCTCCTGCAAAGCAAGGAACAAAAGACTACCTGCCCAAGAGGTAAGTGGGCAAAAATACAAACAAGCCATTCACGCCACAATTGAAAAGGCCCCCTGAAGCGCTGAGAGATGCTCAAGCCCACTCTTAACAGAGACCTGCATGCCTGGCAGATAGCAAGAGCCCACAGGTTGGACAACCCTCACCGGGGCAAGGCTGTGGGGAATGAGGGGACAGCAGGAAACCGCACTGGGGGGGCATCAGCACCATCTACCCTGTTTGCGGATGCTCAGTGCTGCCGCTTCTAAGAATCCAACCCAAAGACACACATGAGTGACGCACGTGGGTTTTCACTGCGGCATTACTTATGACAAGAAGATGGGCAATAAAGCCACATGCCGTGGTGCAGCCTCCCAGTGTCCCAAGAGCATGACGATGCCATGGTGTGCTGGAGCTGGGCTGGAAGGAAGGGCCCCTCCCTTCTCAGCCTGGGAAGCCGTTCTCTCTGAAGAGACCTGGCCCTGATTCCTGACTTCCCCAGTGGAGGTGGAAGAAGCGGGACCCCCAGAGGCAAGTAGTTCAAACACACAGAACGAATGAAAAGAGCACAGCACAAGGCCTAGCTGGGGCTCTGTGTACCCTAAAAGAGGCGAACCAGCAGACGGGGGAGCTGAAGCGTAAGGCCCTACAGCTAGCTCTTAGGGCTCAGATAAGTAGCCCGCTCTTTGTCACCTAGCCCGTAATCCAGGACTGGGCAGATGGGAGAGGAAAGCAGATCGCACTGTCCTAGGCTGGTCATCGGCAGGTGGCCCTACTCGATGCACTCCATAACGTGAATCTGCAGGGTGTCCATATCAGGAGCCTGGTACTGGCACTTGGGGCAACAGAAGTCAGGCGGCTCCTCGGGGGGGCTTCTCCTCTGGCTAGGCAGGGCCAGGTGAAAAGAGTGGTGAGCTGGGGAAAGAGAACAGGCTCTGGTTATGGCACCACCTGCAGGGAGGGGAGGGGACAGAAAGTAGCGAGACTCGAGACCATCAGATCCAACTACCAGGGTCAGCACTGCTAGTTCCTTCCCTCAGCCCCTGGTCGGGGGGAGGGGAGTACCAACGAGGGGATGCCAATGTGAGCTCCCATGGCCCAGGCTCCATTCACTCGGTGCCAGCACCCTGCCCTCCCCTGCCCCTCCTCCTGCAGCTCGCTCACCTGAGGCAGGGGCCAAGGGGGGTTGGGAGACCTCTACGTGCCGCTTCCTCATGTCTTCAATCCTTTGAAAAGAAAAACTATCCAATCAGTACATGGGAGCCAAGCTCCGGGAGGGCATACAAAGAAGGATGTAGGCGCCAGGAGGGGAGATGCAGGGCCAGCTCACCCTACCCTGACAAGTCAGGAGCACCTAGTGTCCTGCACGTACTCCTGGACCCCCCCAGCACCCAGCGCCCCTCCACGTGGGGCATGCGCTCCAAGGCCCACCTGGCTGACTCCTGACAGCTGGCCTTCAGCCTGCTATAGTCCCGCTGCAGCTGCTCCAGCTGTTCCTGCAGGAGCTCCTTCTTCTCGGCCAACTTCTCCCGGGCCTCCCTCTCAGCCTGGAAGTCCGTCTTGTAGATATCCGCCTGGCAAAGCCAAGAGAGGGAGACGTGCCCGCCACCCATCAGCCACTCATTGGATACTCCATGCCTAGCACCAGGGGGGCAAGGCAGAGCCCGTCCTGCCCTCCCACAGCCCATGGCACAGAGTCACCACAAGGGGACTGAGTGGTCAAGGAACAGTTGTGAGGGGCTCCAAGAGCTCCTGAGATGCCACTGCAAAATGACTCCAGAGTCAAGCCAGATCCCAGGCTAGAGGGCCTGGTCTGCTCAGCTGCACGCAAGCCACAGAGGAGAGCCCTCACCTGGGCCTTCAGCACCGGAACGGTCTCCATCACAATCTTGTGCTGCTCAGCCTCTTCCTTCAGCTTGTCAATCACTTCCTGTTTGGCCACCAGGGCCTCCTCGGCCTGCTGAAGTTGCTGCTTGAGATCTTCCAACTGCATTCCCTAGAGATGGGCAACAGGGAGCTGATGGAGCCCAAGCCCGCCCAGAGCAGGGGTCATGGCACCCCCAGGCCGGCTGCTGCTTCAGGCAAGCAGAACCAACAGGAACAAAAGATCAGCCCAAGCTGGGCCGTGCCGGGGCGATGCCAACCACAGGATGTCAGTGTGTGCAGGGCATAGGAAAGGTGGAGGCTGGACAGGACCTCTGAGGTCATCTGGCACACCACCCACCCAGATCGATATTCCTGTCCCAAAATCCCCAGCTGGACCACCCTCCTCCAGTTCTTCGAAGGACAGGGCCTCACTCCCTCCAGAGGCCGCCCACTCATGCTGAGCTGGTCTCCCGAACTAACCCTCCATCATGTGCCCATGAAGCCGAGACCCACTGATCCTTCTACTCTGCCACCTGGTCATAGGTCTGCTGGTCCCTCACAGATACCACACACACACACACACACACACACACACACACACACACAGATGCACTCAGACACATTACAAATACATAGGCACACACACAGATGCATACACAGACATTACACACACACACCACCACCACCACCACCAAGCCTTCCCTCTAGAGATCAAAGGGCCACAGTTTTGTGATTAACTCTTCCTGTGTAACCCAGTTTCAGGCTTTACTCTTAGAAGTCACCTCTAGATACCTTCATGTTTGACAACATCCTTCTTAAAATGTGAGCACTAGAAACTGAACCCACTACAGACAGGTCTGATGAGGATGAACTAGAAAAGGGCTCTCAGCCGATTTCAACACTGGGATGGAAAGGTTCCTGGGGAAATCCGAGCCAGGAGCCGAAGTGGTTGGTGATGGCTGGCCAGAGGAGCCAGCCTGTGGAGGGGGCATCCAGAGGCCCAGCCCAGTCCACCATAGGCAGCAAGCAACAGCCCAAGTATCCCTATCTGCCTGCCCTAAGCCATCACACTGCAGCCTTAATGAAACTCTAGGACAAGTTAAGTCTCCCTTCCAAAAGCCAATTCTGTCTAATCTTTACGTAGGGCGTTGAATTCCAATGTCCCCGAATTTGGGAGAGCAGGCCCCATGGGAGAGGAACCAAGGCAGTCCCGTAGGCAGTCCCGGGGACCTCCCCGCCATACTCACTCGGTTTCGCTCACTGCTCACCATACTGCTCTTGATGTGATTGTCATACTCTTGGAAGAGCTGGTGATAGGCCACCTGTAGCTGGGCCAGCTTCCGCCTAAGAAAAAGGAGCTTTTGCTGGGGACACCACCTTGTCCTGGACCAGCCACAACTTGTCCTGCATCCAACTCCTCTCTCTTCCTTTTTGTCACATCCACCCAACTGAATGGGGCTTTCAGGGAGCATTTGTGCCTTGAAGGACATCAGCTCCGAGGCACGCTTGGCTAACTAGGTAAGTATTGCTTTCCTTTGTTTTGTTTTGTTTTTTTTTTGTTTTTTAGCTGAGCCATCCTGCTACCTGTTGGCAGCTCAGCGGCTGCTCAGCTCGGGCTGGACTCGAACCACTGTTGCTCAGAGCTCAAACTCTTGAGCGAGCTCTTAACCAACTGAGCCACTCGGCCGGCCTCCGTATTGCTTTCCTTAAAGCTAACATTGTTTTGAATATGAAAAGAAATGTTTGTAATAAAATGTAACTGCCCTGCACTCTTCAAAAAAGTCAACTTCATGGAAAACAGAGTGGCAGGACCATTCTAGGTTCATGGAGACGCAAAAGACACACCAACAAAAGGAAGGCAAGATCCTGGGCTGGGTGCTATTAACACGGGGGCCTGACGGGGGAGTCTGAACGTGGACTGGAGAAGGGAGCAAGTGATACTATCAAAGATGGATCACCTGGGGCTGCCATTGGTAAGGGACCAAACCCGGCCCTCGGCCACTGCCAATCCCGAACAGGGCTCTTCCGAAGACAGAAAGCTGGTGACGACCCTCTGGTCCTGCCCATCCCAAGCCTGCACCCACTCACTTCTCCTCCGAGGCAGCCTGGCGTTCCATGCGCAGGGCAGCCTCCATGCTCTGGGTCTGCATGCGCAGCTGGTCCACCTGCACGTTGTGCTGTTGCTGCAGCGCCTCCCGCTCGCTCTCCAGCTGCCGGGCCTGCTCACTGGCTGCCCGGGCCCTGGCACAGGGAAGGGGGAGGTCACGGTCAGGAGCACAGGAGCACGGTGCTCACAGGATCCCTGCTGTGCTGACAAGGACTGCCGGCAGAAGGTGGAAGCCCAGAGAGCACTAGAAGACCTACAGTCTGCAGGGAGGAGATGAGCTCTGGGAACAGGGCGCAGTAGGGGGCATGCTTTAGCACAGCCTGTCAATGCAGAGCCCACACAGGGAGGAAGGGGGCAGTTCCATCACTGGAGACAGGGACAACTGCATGGTGACAGGTTGGAGCGACATGTTTATGTCAATGCAGGGGCCAGGCAGACAACCATGTGCCGGGTGGCCAGGAGACCTGGGACTTGGTTTCTGGCCCATGACACCTGCTCCGGAAACCCCTTCAAAGGTGAAGGTGGCGATCTCAGAAGAGAGCACTACTGGAGCCAGGGGACAGGGATCCCCAGGAACCGCCCATTGGGTTCCCACCAGTGAGTGCTGTCCTCCTCCCCCGCCAGAGAAATCTCAGTGGAGGTATCAGGAGAGACTGGGAGGAGAAGAAATAGAGGCAGCCAGCAAAGATAAGCCTTTCCAGAAGGTGTGGGGGGAGTAAGGTGACAGGTGGGGTGGGGCAACTAGAAGGGGAAGCAGGGTCAGTGTGCTCAGGCAACTTCCCCTCCCAGGCACTGTTCTAGAAGTGGCAAGGCGATGGCAGCCCACCTCCATGTCTCATCTGGAGTCCCAAATGTTCATACCTGTAAGGAGAGCCTCCCACCTGCCTGCCTGGGAGACAGCAATGGTCTTGGCAGAGAATCCCTCTTTCTCTCTACGCTCCTGCTGTAACAGCTCATCTCTTCTCCCCTGGATCCCCCCACAGCCCATCTTCTGATCCCGGCCCTGTATTGCCCCCGGGGCCCCAGTCTCCCATCTCCACACAGCTCCCTATATCTCCAGTTCCAGGCTCCAGCCATGTCATCCTGTCCCGAGGCCTTCCCTGGTGCCCACTGCGAGGGCAACGGTGGGTGTTTCTGAGTGGGGGGGAGGTTCCAGGGGGTTTTCACTGGTCTGTTTCTCTACATCTGCCCAATCTATTGAACATGCATTTCCATCTGTGATCAGACCAAAGGTAGGCACAGTCATAGTCATTACCAGGTGGAACTGCTGCCTGCCAGGGACCCTGGCACAAGAGGAGGGGCTCAGAGGGCAGCCATGTGTATGAAGTTTAAAGCTGTTTAGATGGCCACACCAAATGACCTGAGATGCAAGCAAGGCTTCGTGCCCTGAGCTGTCCAGCTCAGCATTTCTATGCTTGACCACAATGGAGAGGAACAGGAAAAGAGCTGTCCCAGGGCCTACAGTTACCAGAGTAAACACCCCTGCAGCGTGGTTCACTGACCCCAGTCAGCTGCCAGACTGCACTGACAGCATAATGCCTCCAGCAGCTTCTTTTTATGTGCACAGAAAACAGACAGGCAGGAAAGACACCAAACTGTCCCAAAAATAACACATGTGGTTTTAGAAACCTGGAGATACAGAAGAGCATATAGGGGAGGACACGAGAATGTGACGATCCAGAGGCAACGAGGCTCAGCCTTCCGACCAATGCCTTTCATCTTGTGTGATTTCTAGATGGAAGCGTGTTCAGTCTCCCACATTGCTCTGATAATGGGAGGGGAAAACTCCTGCCTGCTTCTCTGGTCTCCCTCAGGAAGGCGTCCCTGACAGCGCCCAATGTACCCTGATCACCTGCGCTGGGAGAGCAGGGGCCACTCGTGGCAGCTGGACCTGTCTTTCTGGATGGCAGCAGCTGGACAGCACAGGAACCCCACAAATACCCGTGCCCTCTAACCCAATGACGCCACTTACAGGAACCCCCTTTGCAGAAAAGAGCGATTGGCAGGCCTGAGGCAGCCAGCTTCGGAAGGGCCACTTGCAGGGTTGGCCCTCAGGTAGCACCGGGCAGTTTCTGTGGAGCTCCTGCTTTCTTCTGGGAGGTGGGAAATTTGGTGTGTGCCTGGCACAGGGGGCCCACCGTGACCAGCCCCCAATAAAAGCTGGGGTGCACTGGGTGCCGAATGGGTTCCCTGGGTGTGCAGTGGTGCATTTTTCACTGCTGAAGAGGGGAGAGTGCTCTGCGGTCCCCTCAAAGGAGGGAGGGAGGGAGAGATGGAAGCTAAGGCCTGGGGTTCTCCACCCCTGACCTGTGTCCTCTGTCCTCGCGGGTCCTGGTGTGTGCCCTGTCCCTGTATTCAACCTCAGCCCTGAGGGCAGTGGGAGTGCTTCCAGAGACTCACTGTGGACCACGGGCGTGCTCTTGCCCCTCACAAATACTCCCCAAGGAAATAATCCGAACTCTAGCAAAAGGTCAGAGAGCCCAGAAGTGCTGCTCCAACCCAGGTCCCAGACGCCTGGCCCAAAGCTCCTCCAAACACCTGTCCCAAGGCCCCGTGTGTCACACACTGCATCCTCCAGTCCATCCTCACAGAGGAACCCCTGGAGGCTCCTAAACAGCCTCATTTTCTCAGGCATCGTGACAGTGGCCTCCAGGGTGGGCATTCCCCCGCCACTCACCTGCCCTCCAAAGCCTGCCGCTCCTTGGTGGCAGCCTCCAAGCGACTCTGGCTTTCCTGGAGCTCCCCTAGCAAGGACGTCACCTGGGCTTTCACTGAGGCCTTGTCCTCGGCCATCTGCTGCTTGAAAAAAAGCCACTTCCTGTCAGCAATGCTTTCTCACCAGCTGCTCACCCCCGGTGACCCCCAACCCTGGGGCACCCTGCAAGTGCTGAGACGTGTCAGCTTAAAGGCTGCTCTCCTGCTCCTGGCACCCCTATTCACCTCACCTCCAGAAGTTTCCCGACCCCAGCAAGGCAAGTAAGGCAGTGGAAAGGGATCGAGTCCCATGAGCCCATACTCCCAAGCCCCTCCTCATCTCTGCAGACAGGGCACGATAAAACCCGGGGACACAAGAGCACAGAGTGGCCTCAAGTCTCATTAGGCTGACGGCCAGGCCGTGAGGGTGAGCCCTGCAGGACTTTCAGCCTCTCTGACACTAGATGCCAAGGGATGCGACATGAAGAGACAGCGACAAAAGTACATGCTCCGTTCCACAGGCCCTGGGCCACTACAAGGTGAGATGGACTGCCACTGTTTCTAGAAGACCTCCACCACGGGCAACATTCAAGAGTTGTCCAAATCTGCACTGCCTGGTCTCCAGCCTCAAACCATATGGACTCAGGTTCCCCCTGACCTCGGGCTGCTCCAGCCCAAGGTTGAGACTCAGTTCCCTGAATCCCCGACCCCTTGGCAGTAACCCCTCCACAGTAACCACCACTTGTGACGGAGCTCTAGGGGACCCCCGACCACAGGTTCCCTCTCGTAGCACTGACATCCCTGTGGGGTTTCAGGGCACAGGTGGCTAGTGGCACAGGTGGCTAGTGGCACAGGTGGCCAGACCCCGCAGCTCACCTGCTGCTGGGAAAGGGCCTTCCCCGCCCCCTTGCCTACCTGCTGGCATCTCTTCAGGTGCTCCACCTCCTGCAGGGCCTGCTCCCTCTGCCTCCTCAGGTCGAGCTTCTCCAGACTCAGTCTCTCTACCAGTCTCCTGGCCTCCTGGAACCTCTGCATGAGGAATTCCTTCTCCTCCCTCTGGCTGCCTTGGAAACGCTGCAGCTCCTCACAGCACTCCCGCAGCATCTGGTTGCTCTGCCGGATGGCATCTGGCAGAAGACACAGCAGAGGGGACATGAGCCCTGGCCGCCAGCCTGCCAGCTCCTCCTTGGGCCCGCCACAGTGCTCTCCCATAATACCATGCAGCCTCTCACGCAGCGAGGTGGCTTTGCATTACTCACTTTTATGTCGTGAAACACTTCAAAATCAGTGATGCTAATCACAGGCCCGACATTTCTCCAACAAAATACTGAACACATCAGCGTCACTTAAAGCTCACGTACAACTCCTTTTTTTGGTTGAGCTAAAATTCATATAACATCAAATTCATTGTTTTAACTATTTTGCAGTACAGTTGACCCTTGACCAACATGGGTTTGAACTGCTCAGGTCCACTTACACGTGGATTTTTTTCAATAAATGTACAGTAGGCCCTGGGTTTTGCATCGTAGATACAACCACCCTCAGACTGAAAATGATATTTTTGATCCATGGTTGGGAATCTGAGGATGCAGAGGGCAGACTGTATGCGTTGTTCTGTCATTTTATATGAGAGACGAGCATCCGCAGATTTTAACATGAGGGTGGGAGGAGTCCTGGACTCAATTACCGCGGATATCGAGGGAAGACTGTAGTTCAAGATTTGGTGAGTCAAGTTATTCACAGATTTTCAACTGCATGGTGGTGGGCAGGGGGTCAGCACCCCTAACCCCTGTGTTGTTCAAGGGTTAACTGTATATAGTCATTCAGCACTTTTAATGCAATCACAAAGCTGTGTACCCATCACCTCAATCTAGTTCCAGAACATTGCCATCACCCCCAAAAGAAACCCCATACCCACTGGCAGTCACTCCCCCACTGTCCCCAGCCCCTGGCCACCATTCATCTGTTTCTCTCTCTGGACTCTCCTCTCCTACACATGTCACATAAAAGGACTCCTACACTCAGTACATGCAACTTCTTCCATAGATCCCCCCAAACTATTCCAAGCAAAGTCTATGTCCCCCCCTTCCACTCCCTCCTCCATAGATACAATCATGAGCATCGAGGGGAGCAGACACCTTCAGGACCCCAGGGGTTTGGCCCAGGGCCTCACATACAGCACTTGTTTAGCAGAAATGTGTGAAGCCAACCTGTTGCAGGAGTGCAGGTCAGGCAGTAGAGGTGGAAGCCATGTGGCCTCGAGGACCCTACTTGCCACTGGAGCCTGAGCTCCCGGGGCCAGGGGTGGGGAACTAGGGGTACTCTGTTCCCTGCACTGATGGCCTGCCACTCCCTCACCCCCATCCCCCTTGCCAGAGTGCTCTCCTGGGAATGAGCAGACGGCATACACATGGCTGTGGAGGGTGAGCTGTCTCCCTACCCCCAACTAGGCTGCCAGCTCCATGTGGCCCCAACACAGCCAGATACTTGACAACCTCTGGAGTCACTGCTGGTAGTCATAACAGGAGGGGTGCTGCTGGCGTCTGGTGGATAGAGGCCCGAGATGCTGCTTCATACCCTGCAGTGCTCAGGACAGCCCCTACATGTCTGAGTGCTGGGGTGGAAGACTCTGCCCTAGAGGCGGGCAGGTCTTGTCAGCTCTGAGTGCTCGAAGCAGGGCTGTCTCCAAAGCAGGTGAGGCCCCCAGGACACCACACCGCCCCTCGGGGGCAAGTTGGCTGCACTGGGCCCCTTCCATCCTGGAAGGGAAGTTGATTCAGCTTGACAGGAAGAAGAGACACACACTCCAGGCATGGGTTTGGTTCCTGACTGCAGGGCCTCAGCCAGCACCTCTCGGAGGTTTACAGAGCACGTGACTTGTCAGCACTGGGCCCCATTTAAAAGCCTGTCACACCAGGGGACACACTATCTAGCAAAGGAAGTGGGGGAGTGGCCTTGTGACTGTGGCCTCCACTAGTTGTGTCCCATGCCAACCCACCAGTCCACTAGGGTAGTGGACGGCTGAATGAAAACAACTAAGATGCTGGCTTGGGGGTCATTTCTGCAAGGACGAGGCTTTGTCCTCCAGGGTGTGGTGCACACGGGGACTGTGACCTTTCTAAGCCCTAAGTTCCCAACAGGCACCAAGGGATAAAGCAAATGGGGACGTGTGCCCCATCACTTCCCGGGACCCATCTGGGGAGTCTGTGCCACCCTTCCCTGTGGCTCTGGGCTCAGCAGTCTAGAAGGTCCCCATAGCAGAAACAGAGCTTCACTGAATTAGAAGCTAGGGGTGCCACCTGGGCACCCAGGGCCATTCGTACATACAAAGGACAAGCGGGCCAAAACTGGAGCCCCCCTCCCACCCCCCACCTCCACCCCCCTGCATGATCACAAGGGTGGGGCACCGTCACATGGCAGGGAGGGACAGGCATGAGTGTGCCACACCCAAGGGCAGCTATGCCACCTGAGGGGCACAGTGCAACAGCCACTGGGACCTGGAGAAGCTGCCCCAGATACAGGTGAGGACATGGAGGGTGGGTGAGTGGGGGCTGTGATGGAGAAAGGGATGGGATGGCCAGGAAAGAACTGGACCCCCAGCCACCAGGAGGGGAAGGGGCTGCTGGAGGGTGGCCTTCAGCTGAGGTCTCTTCACCGACCCTGGCCTAGGGCCAAAACCCAAGGACCCCTCCCTTTCCCAAAGCAGCCCGTGGGCCTTCCCCAGAGCAGGCCACACCCCCTCCCCAGAAGACCCATGCTATGCCCCTTCCCAGGCTGGCCAGCACTTGACTCATCAGTGCAGACATATGAAGGCCTGGCCATGTTGGCCAAACTTGGGACAACTTAGAGTGTCATTCCAGCTCCAGAGCTCCCCGTAGGGTCGGCCTGCACTGCAGGCCAGCTTCTCCCTCTAACCACCCCTGCTTTCTCCCTGTCCTTCCCTCCCCTACCCTCCCCCAGTGTTGGTCCTCAGAGCACTGTGAATAAACTTCCTACAAATTAATCTCCATCTCACAATGTGCTTCAGGGAAACCCCACCTGAAACAAAGAGGGAGGGTAGGTGAGCTTCAATCACTAGCTGGCTCTCGGATGTACACCCACACCCAGACCCAGTAAACACTTAGGCATAGGTGAGTAAGATAAGCCTTCCCCCAGCAGGGCTGGGTCCCCTGATTTCTTACCCCACACACCCATTGTCCTCCTTACCTCGGAGCTCTTGATTCTCCTCTAGACAGCGCTGGAAGGTCTCAGGAGCACCCTGCTCCGAAGGCAGGTGGAGCATGGCCGCCTTCCCCAGAGAAGGCTCTTCGCCCAGCACGTCCTGGTCCCCGGCCGGGCCACCGCTGGGCTGCACCATCTCACACGGCTGACTCTTCCAGGGGGGCCCGCTCATCCAACAAGTCAAGGTCTGGGAGAGAAAGGCAACACAGGCATCACACGAGACCTGTGCAGAATTCGTTTACTTGCAGGACAACAGGGGTAGTGTGAGCAGCAATTCTGGGGCCAAGCTTTACACAGAATGCTAAGCACTTTGTCGAGTGTAATAGTATGCTAAAATGGGCTTTTTGGTCTACAAAGTGACACATACTCCCATTCCAAAGGGAGGTGCAGGCCCACATGTGGGACTTGGAAAGGCCATGGTTCAGCACCAGTTATAAACCCTGCCTAGCAACTATCTCCGGGCTGTAAACTGAAGTTAAGAATTTTGCCAAGGGGGAAAATTAGAGAGAGGATTATTTTTGGAGGGAGGTGTCAGTGCGCTGGCTATCCTACCCCACACACACACCTGCAAGCAGGAGTGGAGGGTGTTGGCCCCTCACCTAGTGTAGTGGGTTGAATGGTGGCCCCCCAACAAGATATGTCCATGTCCTGACCCCAAGAACCTAGGAATGTCACCTTATTTGGAAAAGTGGTCTTTGCAGATATAATTAGGTGAAAGATCTTTAGAGATCTTCTGGAGTAGGACGAGACCTAAATCCAATGACAGTGTCCTTACAAGAGATAAAAGAGCAGAGACACAGACAGAGGAGAAGGCATATGAAGGTGGAGACAGAGACTGGAGTGATGTGGCCACAGTCCAAGGAATGCCGAGAGCCACCAGAAGCTGGAAGAGGCAGGAAGGACCCTCCTGTACAGATTCTGGAGGGAGCATGGCCCTGCCCACACTTGATTTCATACTTACAGCCTCCAGAACTGGGAAAGAATAAATCTCTTGCAGCAGCCGTAGAAAATTAATGCACCTACTAAGAGGGGCTTCAAGGAGACCACTCAGAAATTGATGAATGTTCCCTGGAACTGAGGGGCCAAAAGGGACATCTAGTATGTGACTTTTTGCTTTAGAATCTGCAAGTGGGAGCTTGGCTGACAGCCTAAGACAGCGGGGCAGAGACACAAACTGAGCTGTCCCCATTCTCTTGTGAACCAGAGGAGAGGTAGGCCATGCCTGGAGCCCTCTTTAATCCTGCCCAAGAAGACTTGCTACCTGGAGTAGGAGGCCAATCTCAATACAGGTTTTGAGGCCTGAGCTGAGGGAGGCTTTAACACCAGATAAACTTGGACGTTTGACTATCACACTGAACACACCACTAACTCATCAGCAGCATCTGACCAACCACGGGTTCCTCCCTAAGCTTCCAAGACATCCCACTCTCCTGGTTTTCCTCCGACCTCACTGGAAACCTCCTCAGTAACCCAGCCTTTCATGTTGTGGTGCCCCAGGGCTCTGTTCTAGGCTCTCTTCTCTTCTCTGTCTAGTCCCTCCAGTACTAAGTCCATCCAGCCTCATGGCTTTAACCCCCACCCTAATGCTGATGATGCCCCAAATTAGACCTCTTTGCTAAACTCCACACTTACGTATCCAAGTCAACATCTCCACTTGGAATCTAGGAATACTCTCAAAACTAATCTCTCTAAAGCTGCACTCCTGACAGTCACCAAAAGCCAGTTCCCACAGCCTTCTTTCTTGTCAGTTGAGGCAAATCCATCCTCCAGTTATCAGGACAAATACCTTGGAGTCCGTCTTGACTCCTGTCTCACAGTTCACATCTAATCCATCAGGAAATTCTATCAAAATGTATCCCAGAATCAATTTGATGGCGCTAAGCAATTAATGTTAACTATTTTAGGTGTGATAGTAGTATTGTAGCTATGTTTTTTTCAGTCCTTTCTTATAGATACATACTGAAATATTTACAGATGATGTCTGAAATTCACTTCAAAATAAGGGGGGAACTCCTAGGTATATACCCAAAAGAAATGAAAATACCTGTCTATACACAAAAGCTCATAGCAACTTTACTCATAACAGCTAAAGAGTTGAAACAACCCAAATGTCCACCAACTGATGAATAAACAAAATGTGGTACACTCACACGCTACAAAATGGATGAATCCTGCAAACATTATGTTAAGAAAAAGAAACAACTCACAAAAGACCACATAGTGTATGATTCCATTTATATGAAAGGTCCAGAATAGGCAAATATAGAGACAGAAGGATTCGTGAATGTGGATGCTTAGAGGTGGGGAAAATGGGGTGATGGGGGTGATAGCTAAAGGGTACAGGGGTTCTTTCTGGAGTGATAAAAATGTTCTGGAATTAGTGGTTATGGTTGTACAACTCTGTGAATATATTAAAAACCAGTTGAACTGTACACTTTAAATGGGTGAACTGTGTATGTGAATTATATCTCAATAAAGCTGTTATTAAAAAGAGTAACAGGAGAGGATTGTAAGAGGTATAAATTAAACAAAATTGGCCACAAGTTGATAATTTTTGAAGCTGGGAGGTGGGTACATGGAATTTCCTACACGATTCTTCCTACTTTTTTTTGTACATCTTTGTAATTTTTCATAATAAAATGCTCAAAGCACCATCGTCTCTCACTTGGATTACTGAAATAATCTCCAAACAGGTCACCCCTGTTCCTACCCTTGCCCCTTACAGTCTGTTCTCCCCACCTCGGCCAGAGCAATCGGCCTAAAAGGTAATTCCAATCACGTTCCTCCTCTAATCAGATCTCTACCATGGCTCCTCACTGCCCTCCGTGTAAAAGCCCAAGTGCCTACAACGGCCGACAAGACCCTGTACTATCTGATCCCCTACTGCTGCTTCTCCAAGTACCTCACTCACTCTGCTCCAGCTATAATGGCTTCCTTGCTGTTCTTCCAACATGCCAGGATGGCCCATTCATCCTCAAGTCACACAAACGGTATGAGGTCGGGTAGACATTAATCGTTTTTGAAAAGTGAGCAAACGGAGACACATGAGATAAGATACTTAGCTGCCAAACTCTATTTGAGGCCTTCTTTAACAATTAAACAACCTCAAATGCAATCAAGTTTGAACAGAAAATGTCTCCGAACTATAAGAGTCATCCACGAACTATGGGTGTGGTCAGACTCCGTGGCAGCGGAGGAGGGACAGGCGAAAATAGTCCCGCTCTCCTCCAAAGTAACCTGGGTCCTGCATCGGCCCGCCTGGGCCAGTACTCTAACAGCGGGTGGCAGAAATGGACCGGGGCCCAACAGGAGGGGCAAGCCTGGACGTCCGGGGAAAATCTAGGAGGCGGCGGAGCGCCCACCGATGGCACCCTGCCTTCGGGGAAGAGCACCACACCTTTCAGCAGAATCGGTCCGATGTGAGAAGGGCGGGAGCAGCGGGCCACGAGCGCTCCTCGGGCCCCGTCGCTCCGAGAAAGTCCCAGTTCCGCGGTCGCTCTTCCCGTCTCTCCACAGAAATTCACTTCCGGCTTCCGTTGTCGTAACTGTGGGATCCGGAAGTAAAATATGCAAGCCCCGCCCCTCCTAGGAGGCCAGAAGAAATGTGAGGGAGGCTGTTCCAGAGGGAAGCCTGAGCCTGCCAGCCTCCGCCGGCCCGCTGGACGCTCCCCAGTGATATGCCCCACCCGCTACTTTCGGGGGCATCAAACCCACACTCCCCCTTCTATCTCGGGCGGTGGCATCCTGCCTCTGGGCTCTCGGGCGCTGCTAGGGGAGGAGCCACGACGAGGCTACCTAGTAGGGCAGGTTTGACCCAAGCAGTCTACCGTTCCGGGGCGGGGGCGGGGCTGAAGACGGTCCCGCCCACAAATGGGGGTCGAGGAGGCGTGACCACAGTGCCGGGGGAAGTGAGCCCTCCGCGAGGGCGCAGGGCCACCGGGGGCGGAGGAGGAAAATCAGAGTGTAGGGGCGGGGCAGGCCCGGCTATGGAGACGCGGCCGAACGGCGCAGAGCTGCACGCGGACCCGCGAGGCATCGGGGACGCGACACAGCGGCGGCGGGAACAGCAGGCTGCCCGCGGCCCAGCGGCCGGCGCAGGTGCCCAAGGGGTGGGGCGGGCCAAGGGAGGGGCCCTCGTGTGGGAGGCCAATCTGAGATGCGCGCGCACCTGCCCTGCCCTCGCGAGGGAGGGGCCCATGGAGGCCCTGCCCGCGCGCCTCGCCTGAGGCGGTCAGCTCAGCTCAGGCGCCCGCCCCCGCTGGTTAAATGGACCCGCGGGTCGCAGCCCCCGGAAACGGCCAGGAGCTCCGGGGCTGAGAGATCAACGGGCTACGGCGGAGGCGAAACTCAGGTAACAAAGTGGGCGGGCACCACGCCGGCGTTGGGGCATGCTGCGCCGCGAGGCCTTTCGATTTGCCATGCTAGGGAGCCAGGCAAAATCAAAGTGTCTTAACGCATTCCATTGGACCCCTAAGAAGACTGAGATCCTGAGAGGGGCAGGGACTTGCCAGGATGTCACAGCTTGGTAGGAGAAGGGCTGGAGCTGCAGAGTCTTAACATGATCCAGCTTGTTGTGGGGTTTCCTCCTGATTTCAGGGTTAGATGAACTTAGCATCGTGCGATGCTTCCTCAGGGTTTTACTCAGTCCCTCAGAATTGAGGCCCTCGTTGGAATCCACTAGTGCTTAGGGTAATTTTGTAATGTACACAGTGAAAGAAGGCTGCCTGGGGAGTATGGCCAGAACCCAGAGCCAACAGTTTCTAACGCCCCAACAATCCCCCGATGCACAGCCAGTGGTTTCAAGTAATCCAACTTCAGCTGGGTGAGAGCCCAAAAGACCCCTGAAGAAAGGGACCGACTTCTCAGAGCTCTTCTGTTTTCATGCCTTGTCAACAAGTCTTTCTTTCACCAGAGAGCATCATGGCACAGCAGGTGGCCCTGAGCCGGACCCAAGTGTGTGGGATCCTGCGGGAAGAGCTGTACCAGGGTGACGCCTTCCATCAGTCCGATACACATATCTTCATCATCATGGGTGCATCGGTGAGTCTCCCCAGGCCCCGCATCTTAAAAGCCAAATTTGGCGTGTGAGTGACATTGCTTAAGGTCCCTTCCTGCCGGGTGCCTGAGCTTTCCCAACTCATTGCCGTGGGGCCACACAGGCTCTGCTCAGTTGGCTCGCCCTCTTACTCCTGCCCGTGTGCCATTATCACCCCAGCACCACTTGGTATACACACACTGTGAGGCATTTTTGAAATCTGCATAGATGTTGAATGTAGACCCATGTCCTGGAGCTGGAAGGTCCTTAGGGACAGTCTGCTTGGACTTCTTCCTCCATGGGGAAAACGGAGATGCAAACAAGGGAGGCTATTCATTCTGTGTGTATCTTTTTCAAACCTGTTTGTGACTTGACAAATGTCACACAGTCAATTAGTTCCAGAGGTAGGATCTGAGGCCCAATCTCCACCTTGTCACTCTACCACGTCAGGTTCCCTGGGGACAAACACTCAACCTTTCTTTGAACACTGTCCCTTTGCACCAACTTCCAAGGCCTGCTGCGGAGCTGTGACCTGCCCCATTGTCTAGCCAGTGGCACTGCCATTTTGCTCTGATAGGAAAGGCCATGGCCGCCACACTAAAGCCCCCTCCCAGTGTACCATGTGGAAATGAGGTCTCTGCCAGTCGGCAAGATGTGTACAGGGGCTGGTGAGATGAGTTGCCAGGGCTTCATCTCAAAGTAAAAGCAGCCCCCTCTTTTCACTTTTAACTCTGAACATGACCAAGAATCTGCTAAGCATCGCATGATCATTTTCACCCGTAACTTAACTATATAATCTGGAGCAAGCGTTCTTCCCAAACTAGTTAGCTCTTGACAGGGTAGGCATTGTCTCTCTGTGCCTTCCACGTCATGGTCCCCTCACTCTGGAGGAACTTGGTTCTTTGTTCATGTATCAACGTTCCACTGTCCTTTGCAGAGGCTGCTCCCTGCCAACTTTGGGATTCTGATTAGAACTTGGAAAAGGAAAGCCAGAAGCCAGGGCGGGAGGCAGAATAGGGGAGAAAGGCTCCGCCGGTGGGAGGGAAGGGAGGGCCACAATAAGCACTGTGCTCTCACTCCCCGTAAGCCCATGGCTGGGGTGCACACAGGAGGAGTACACAGGGGCAGGTGTGACCTCCACCTTGGCCCCAGCCTGGTCCCCTTAGAGAAGCCATACCTGTGTTTGCCACAAACCTTAACACCGAGGACTCTGACCATTAGGCCCTTTGTCCAAGAAATAATTTGGAGGAGAAAGTAACTCAGGGTTAGTCCTCTTCCTTCCCTCCAGTCACAGGATGCTCCAACAGAGCGCCCCAGGCCACAATAAATGGCTTTAATACTCCAGACCCTCAACTCTCAGGCCTTTCACTGAGATCATCCAAGCTTGCTGTGTGACCTGGGGCAAGTGTCTTCCCCTCTCTGAACATCAGTGTTTCCATCTAGCAAATGGGGGCTTTGGAAACAAGTGCCAAGGGTCCTTGGGCTCTGCCGAGCTGATTCTGTGGCTCCTCATTGCCTTCATCTGTAACCAGCTTGGGGTTGGGCAACTTTGTTTTTCTGCAATCTGTGGGGTTCCCCTTTGCTCTCCTCTTCTCTAGGAGCGACAGTCTTTCAGAACAGAAGCGGGAAATACCACTCCAGCAGGGCAGAGTAGAAGAGGATGGGGGCTGGGGGGAATCCTCCGAAGAAGAGCCTCCTTGTTTGTTTCTCCATCGTGCAGCTCAAGGGGGCTGGAGTGGGGTAGGCGGGCCTCCCATGCTCAGGCAGCACCTAGAACAGCTCCCAGAATCAGGCCTCCCATGCCTGCTCCCTCCATATAGAAGGTAGGTAGGGTGGGTGGTATTCTGGGAAACCAGTTAGTTTTCTGCTTATTCATCCATCAAGTGGCGATTGAGTACCTCCTGCAGTACAGTGACACAGGCCCTGCCCTCCTCATGGGACCTGTGTGCTGGGGGACTGGGACCCAAGGTGAGTTAGCAACCCAGTAAGATTTCAGAGTGGCGCATGTGACAGAAGACACAAACGGGCCCTTGTGTCCCCAGTCCCCCCTCCCCCCAGCACACAGATCTCCTGAGGAGGGCCTTCAGAGCAAGGCCTGCAGAGCCAGGGCCCAGGGAGCATTCTACACAAAGGAAAGAGCAGACACAGTGCCCAGTGGCTGATGGGCACCCCGGGACAGGCTGAGCCCATGTGGCCATCTTCTGCCCCTTCCTCCCTCACTCACTTAGCCAACCCTCTCCTGAATGCCCAGCTTCCTTCCTGGGGGCATCACAGTGCTGGTTCATGGAATTACCCAATACGCTTGGAGCCGCTCTCTGTTCCCCCCACTATGTAGCCACTTCCCCCCGTCTCAGGATTTCTACCCTCGAACAAAGAGGAAGTGGAGGTACTTACTGTCCCATTCCAGAAACTCTGGAATGAAAGCAGCCAGTTTGTCCTTACAGACTAGCGTGAGGGGAGGAACCTTGGGCCTGGTAGATCGTGTCCTCCCCCATCTGATAGGGCCTCGGCTAGGCTGGAGTGATTCTTTCCTCCAGGGAATGTAGAGAGAAATGGGGGTGAGAAAAAGAGAAAGAGATAGGACTGGGAGTCTGCCTGGGCAGCGTTGGCTCACTGCAGGGTCCTCAGCGAGCCCCTCACCTCTCGGGGCCTCAGTCTCTCCGCCTGGATCACAAGGGCCATGGGTTCAATGTGTGCTCAGGACCCATCCCAATGACAGGCCTGTGCAAGGAATGACCTGGCAGCCCTAGCCCCTCCCTCTCCTCAGGATCTTTCTGGGCTGCTTTCCCCCTTGGGCTGGTAAGATTCTTGCTGTGTCATGATGATGTTGGCACCGCCCCCCCAAGTCCTGGTGATTCATGGGCCCCACAGTGGAGGAGGGAGGCTCTTTTGCTGGTTTTACAGCCGAGCCTACCCCATTGCTCTCACTCCGGTGGCCAGGAGCCAGCTGGGCCCCAGCCAGTGCCCGAGCCCAGGCCCCACCCTAGGAGACCTGGCAAATCCCTGACCTGCCTGACCCTAAGGGGACAGGATGGCCCACCCCTGCAGGCCCTCCAACTGGCAGTCAGCCTCTGGAGCTCTCTGCCACGCCTAAAATTCTCAAAGACAGATATCGGCAGTGGTTTGGGCTTAAAAATGAGACCGAAGTCAAACCTGGACAGCAACAGGCAGGTGGAGGCCCAGGTTCCTTTGCCCCAGCCAGGCCACATCCTGGCGGCTGGAGATTCTAATCAGGTCCTGTTTCTCCAACTAAGTCACCGTGTCCCCAGGCAAAATGAGGGAGCTGGGAACGATTGCCACATCTCACAGGAGCCCCCGTTGTTGCCCTTTCCCCACACGTGGACTGCTTAGATTTGGTCAATGTCTTCTTACATTCCTTCCTGCATGGAGTCCAGCCCAGGCCAGCAGGTAGGGCAGGCTGTCCCCAGCCCAAGGAGAGCAGCTGCCAGACCCCAACCCCCCACTTCCTGGGTCCTACATCGCCTCTCCCTTGGGTGACTTGGAGCCCAGCAGACTGCTGATTGCAGGGGCTGAGCTGAACAAGGCAAGCAGGTTCTATCGCTAATTAATCCCAAAAGGAGCCGCAAGAACAAACAGGTTGGGGTGTGGGACACCATGACTCAGCAGATAGGAGCTGAGTACCCTGCCACCAATCCATTGCCTGTGGTCTGCCCTGATTCCTCACAGCCTGCTGGAATTTGATGGTCAGCAAACATTACCTGGCACAGGGAAGGCTAGGAGACGTATGCAGGCCATGGCTCTGATTTATTTCTCCTGAGGGCTGGTCCCCAGTAAGCCAGTTCTCTGGACTGGGCAGGGCCAACACTGAGCCAAGCTGACATGAGCAGAGTACCCCTCCAGCCCACTGATGGGAGAAGCCAGAGGTGGGCACTGACAATTTGCTATAAAGAGTGTTGCAATTGGGGCTACTGGGCACTGACGTACTTGGAGGGGAAGCTTGAAGCCCAGGCCGGGGTCAGACCTGGACCTTGAAGGGCCAGTGAGGGCATCCATCTGATGCGGCTGTGGCAGTGGTTCACATGGAAGGTGGCAGTTACGATAGGGACCCAGTCTGGAGCATTTGGGAGTTCCATTGTGAGCAGTTGGCAGGTTTGGGCAGGGACACTGACCCAGGGAACCCTGGTTTGGGAACCACCTACTTTGGAAGTTTGGCATCCTAGTCGAGCCTGGAGATGGCCAGCAGACACTTGCCTGTGTGGGCTTGGTGCTTGGCAAAGTCTGGGCTGGCACACACTTGGAGTTGTCCGTATGCAGGTCCTCACCTGAAGCCCTGGGTAGAGAGTTCATTCAGGTCACCCAAGGAGATTGGGAGGTGAAGCCAAGAACAGGAGGAACATGAACATTCGAGGCGCCAGGCATCCCAGAGCTACCACAGAGCCTTCAGTCTCAGAAATACCCTGCACCCACTCTCACCCATAGTAGGGTTTTCCCACCCAGGAGCCCTCCCCTCCTCAGCCCCCCAGTGCCTTCCTAGCTGCCTGTCCCCAGGGGAATTTTAACCAGGTCGGGATTGCTTTGGTTCTGGTCACACGGCCTCCGTTTTGCAATCATTCATATAAATGAACTCATCCAATGATTATGGTGCTTCTAAAATGTAATTTTGCACTGAATACTCAGGTCTTTGTCTTGGGGGCTGGTTTTTCTGCCTGGGGTGAGCACCGATCCACCTTGGCCTGGCATGTTTCCCACCCCACCCCCCGCCCGCTAATTGGCAAGGCTCTGGAGCGTGGGTTGTTCCCAGGCCCATCCCATGTTCCAATTACAGGGCAGGCAGATGAAAGGGCCCCCTGCTCTGTTTTGCTCCAGGAGCCTGTGACCATCCTTGCCTCTTCCTCTTCCACCAGGAGGGGAGAGTTCGTTTGTCAGGTTACAAAATTAAAGCATGTTGGAATGGCTGCAGCCACTGAACTATTTCTTTCTAGAGAGTCTTCTGCCATATTTGTGGGATTCACCATATTGTTGCTCACGGTTGCCATGTGTCACACACTGACTTTTATTGTGGACAATTTCACATGTGCACAAAGTCGATAGAACAACATGATTAACGGCCACTGTCTGTCACCCAGCTCCCACAATGTTCTTCCATCCTGCGTCGCCCACTCTCCAGCCTCTACTCGATAATTTGTTTTCAGTCTTGTTCTTTTTTTTTTTTTTTAGGCAAAATGGGTACACATTGAAATGCACAAATCTTAACTGTACAATTGATTGCACACCTTTACCACAATATAGGGCGTTTCCATCTCCCCAGAGAATTCTCAGATGGCCTTCCCTGTCAAGCTACCCCCTGTTCCAGGCAGCCGCTGATGTCATTTCTATCACAATAGATTAATTTTTGCCTAATCTGGAGCTTCATTTAAGTGAACTCAGAGAGTTCACTTCGTCTTGTGTCTTGAGTTTTTGGGTGAGCTTAATGTTTTTCAGACTCGCCGCTGGGTGGGCGGACCACTAGCTCATGGCCTGTTCTCACTGAGTAGTACCCCATAGTATGACTGTACAGCTTGTCCATCCACCTGTTGACTGTTTTGAGCACTTGGCTTCTTTCCAGCTTGGGGGTATTGTAAATTAAGGCTGCTGGGCAGGCGGTTGCTCCACACCCTCTCCAGCACTGGGTGGTGTCAGTCTTTCTGAGTACAGCCAATTCTCGTGGATGTGAAGCGGTATCTCACTGTGGTTTAATTTGCATTTTTCTGACAACTGATGATCGAGACTTTCTCAAGTGCTTATTAGCCATTCATTTCCCTTCCTTATGAAGCATCTGATCAAGTGTTTTACCCATTTTTAATCGGGTTTTCTTATTTTGTTGTAGGGGTGGCTTATAAATTCTGGATACAGATAAATTGGGTGAATGTTTTATCCCAGTCTGTGGCTTGTCTATTCCTCTTCTTTTTTTTTTTAGCTGAGCCATTCTGCCACGTGTTGGCAGCTCAGCTTGGGCCGGGCATCGACCCATGTCTATTTCCTGTTCTTAATACAGCCTTGTGAACAGGAGTTTTTAATTTTGATGAAGCCTTAGTTTATCAGTTTTTTTCTGGTTATTGCTGTCTGTATCCTATTTAAGAAAACTTTGCTTACTCCCATCTGTTGACTTATTTGATCTAGCAAACTTGCTAAACTCTCATTACGATAATTTACCTATAGGTTAGGTTGAGGTGGTTTTGCTTCAATAGAAAGACCGTCAGCTACCAATAGCACCAGTTGTGTCACCTTCTTTCTGACCCTTATGCCATTTCATTCTTCCACCTTGCTGCGCTGGCTAGGGCCTCTAGCTGGGCATTGACCAAAAGCCAATAGTAGGCACTTCTTGCTTCTGGTTGTTTAAATTGGATTATCTTAATATTTGCCCACTACATATGGTGTTTGTGGTGTTTTTATAGGTGTACTTTATGAAGTTATGTAAGGAAGTTCCCTTTTATTCCTAATTCCTAATAAGGAATTCCTAATTCCTTATTGTGATAGATGTTTATTCTCTAGCATACTTTATCTACATCTGGTGAGTTTAGCAAGGTTGCTAGATTTTTAAAAAATCGATAGGAGTAGATGAAGATTTGTTTATAGTTTGTTCCTTTTAATCTGTTAATGTGGATTTCAATGATTTTTTGCTTTTCAGTATCAAACCAACCTGTTCTTTCGAGGGTGCCCCACCCCCCAATCGAGTTCTGACACATTACATTGTTAACATTGCACAATTGGATTTAATGCTTCCTGCAGGATTTTGCATCTGTGGATGCGAATGAGACGGGCTGGGGGTCCCCATTTGCCTTTCTCATAGGTCTCAGTCCCAAGGTTTTGCAAGCCCCATAAAGTGGCTTGGTGAGTGTTCCCATTCTGTTTGCAGCAGTTTGCCTCAGACTGGAACTCTCTCTTCCTGGCACTTTGGTAGAACCCACTGGCAGAGCTTCCTGTGCCAAGGTCAGAGTTGGGGTTGTATTGGTTGGGAAGGTTGGTATCCGCAATCCTATTTCCTTAATGACTCTTGCCCACTCAGGTCCCTCGCTCCATTTTGGTATGTTGGATTATCTAGAAGTTTGTCCATTTCATCGAAGTTGTCAAACATGGAATAAGTTTGTTCATAAAACCCTCTTCTGTCTTGGTGCACTATAATTTTATCCCATTGCACTCCTAATTCTTGGTGCATTTTAAAAAGCAATCTTGCCAGAGAGTTGTCTGTTTTTATTAGTGTTTTTCAAACACCGGCTTTTGGCTTTGTTCATCTTTTCTTTTGGTTTGTTTCCCATTTTATTAATTTTTAGTTTTCATTATTTCCCACCTTGTAATTTGTTCGGCTTAACTCTTCTGTCCTTTTCCTAACTTTTTAAATTGAATACTTAGCTCATTTGTTTTGAGCCATTCCTTTTTTTTTTTTTGCTAACAAGCATTTAAGGTCACATTTCACAAGTTTTGATATGTGCTATTTCCATATTTCTAGTGAATGGAGTTTTCAGGCTTCCCTCTTTAGCCCCTGAGTTGTTCAGAAGTGGGCTTTTGGTTTGGGTTTAGGTTTGCTTGCATGCACTGAGACCAGAGGTGGTCGCTGTGATTGCAGGGCAGCCAGGTTGGTCACGGTGCCTCCCAGCCAGCCTCAACGAGATCCATCCACCTCAAAGTGGCTCCTGTGGCATGCAGGCTCTATCAGCTCAGGGTCAGGGTAAAGGGCTAGCAGGCTCTAATTCAAGGTCCTCTGGCTACATACAGGGGCAAAATAGGTATGCTTGTGTCTGAGTGGTGACTCTGAGCAAGTACCCAGGTCTCCAAGTGGGGAGACGATCTAGGTCGTGTCCCCAGCTTCTCGTAACCATGCCTATTCCCTCTGCCACAGGGTGACCTGGCCAAGAAGAAGATCTACCCCACCATCTGGTAAGCACCACCCCCACTGCCCCTTGCCCCCCTTGCCTTCCATGCCCTCCTTCCTGCCCTGACCACAGCTGTGCTCTGCCCTCAGGTGGCTGTTCCGCGATGGCCTTCTGCCAGAATTCACCTTCATTGTGGGCTATGCCCGCTCCCGCCTCACAGTGGCGGACATCCGCAAGCAGAGCGAGCCCTTCTTCAAAGTGAGTGGCTTCTGGGATCTCTGAGGGGGGCATCCCCCCATCCCATCCCAGAAAGCCCTTCCCTTCTCCTGCTCCCACTCTCTGCTCCTCCCCCCAGGGCTGGCCCTTCTCTCCTGTCCTGGCAGAAGGCACAGCCATGTTAGGACAGCTGCCTGGGGCCACTCACACCCTAGTACTTCTCATCCTTGCCCTCCTCAGTGCCACCTACACTGCCCTGCCAAACTGGTGCAGAAACTCTGCCTACCTGCTCCTGGCATTTCCTTGATGACAGGAGGAGCACTGGGCGCAGGGTGGAGGCAGGGACCCTGCCAGCCTGAGACCCCTGTTTCCCAGCTCCCCCTCACCTGAACTCAATAGTTCCTCCCAGCTGTGTCCCAGGGCCATGGAAATCCTATAGACTTGCGTTTTTCCTACACGCCATAGTTTGGTATAATGACTTTGGAGAGAGAGCTTTCTGCAATGCGCTTCTCCCAGGTCGAGCTTTCCTGAAGTCTGACTTCTGTCTTAGGGCACAAGGTCCCCAGGGGTGACTATGTGGATCCTGGGCCCAGCCTGGGACTGCTGGGGCCCATCTCCTATAGTCTCCATACAGCCTTGGCCTCCCCCTGTTGGTGTGCAAAGCTGACTAGATGGAGGTGAACCCAGTGTAGAGCTAGGATTGGCTGTTGGATGAGTGAGGGTGGACCGAGGAGGGCCCGACATCCCTGTGTCCGACTTTCCCAGGCCACTCCAGAGGAGAAGCCCAAGCTGGAGGAGTTCTTTGCCCGCAACTCCTATGTGTCTGGCCAGTACGACGACACAGCCTCCTATGAGCGTCTCAATAGCCACATAAACTCACTCCACCAGGGGACACAGGCCAACCGCCTCTTCTACCTGGCCTTGCCCCCCACTGTCTATGAGGCTGTCACCAAGAACATCCGAGAGACCTGCATGAGCCAGACGTAAGGCTTGTCTTTTTGCCCCTTTTCCTGCCTCCTAGGTGTGCCCTCCCTTAGTCTGGCCTGCCCTGGCAGCTGTCCAGAGCCCCTGGGGCAAACTGGTCTAGGGAGTGTGAAAAGATGGATGCCCCTTGTGTGTTCTCTACGTAAACTAGCTCTACAAAGAAGGGAATAGGCTAAAATACGGTAGCTTTCTGACAGCTGTACTGAAAGTGCTACCATACGTATTTACATTCCACATGCCATTGAGGGCTCTCACAGTCCATCTCACTAGAAATCCAGCTGTCCCTGGCAGCAGTCCCCGCTAGCACCACGAGGTGGAAGTGTGGCTCCACGGAATGCTGCCGGTTGCTTCTCTGGCTTTTTCGCATTCCCCAAGGTGCCCCCTATGCCCACGAGATGGCGGTGTTGCTCCACAATAATCCTGTTGCCTGTTGCACAGCAGCTTATGCACCAGAGCCATCTCTGTTTCACCTTGTCCTGGTTTTGAATGCAGGCCACGTTCACTCTCAACGGGGATAACAAAGAAAGGGACCTTTTCCCATTTTAAAACCCATGGAGATAGTTGTGCCCTTGAGGTCCCCTCTACCAGCTCCCCCACTAGCTCCTTGAGGAGGGGGTATTGGGGGTGACAAGGTTCTGGGCTCCTGCAGAGGCTGGAACCGCATCATTGTGGAGAAGCCCTTTGGGAGGGACCTGCAGAGCTCCGACCGGCTGTCCAACCACATCTCCTCCCTGTTCCGTGAGGACCAGATCTATCGCATCGACCACTACCTGGGCAAGGAGATGGTGCAGAACCTCATGGTGCTCAGGTGCCACTGGGTGTGGGCCACAGGGCACAGGGGCACCGGGTCAGGTGGCATGGGGGTACCACCTTGTCTGCTGCTGCCCTGTCAGATGTCATGCTAGCCTCTGCCCTGTCCCCCCCACACACAGGTTTGCCAATAGGATCTTTGGCCCCATCTGGAACCGAGACAATGTCGCCTGTGTCATCCTAACCTTCAAGGAGCCCTTCGGTACTGAGGGCCGTGGGGGCTACTTCGATGAATTTGGGATCATCCGGTGAGAGCCCACCTCCCTGCAGTGTCGCCCCTCTCTGTCCTAGGGGGCTCCTTCCCCACCCTAAGGTTCAGCTTCTGCAGCGGGAGTGTCTGGGTGGTCAGTCGTGGCTGTGAAGGGAGGGTCACCGTCTCCTTCCTTGCCTTGAGTGACCTGGCAGACACTCAGGATCAGGAAGCAAGCCTTCTATCTTGTTGCTTGAAAGCCCCATTTCAGTCCCTGAGCCCCCGAACCTGGCCAACAGGGAGGGGCTGAGGCGGGCTCACTTGTCGTGCCTTCCTCCCAGCCTGGAAACCCCTGACCCAACTTCTGCCTGCTTCTTCACCAGGGATGTGATGCAAAACCACCTCCTGCAGATGTTGTGTCTGGTGGCCATGGAGAAGCCCACCTCCACTGACTCGGACGATGTCCGAGATGAGAAGGTGGGTGGCCATTACCGGGATAGGAGTCAGAAGGCCAAGGTGCCATGTTGCAGCACTAACAGTCACTGCTATGTGACCAAGGGCAGCAGGCCCATTGCCTCTGTAGGCCTCAGCTTCTCCTTCAGAAAAAGTGAGAGTGTTCCTGGAGGGCCCTTGGCTCGGCAGTAGGGCCATGGCTGTTCCTTCGGCCAGGCAAGCAAAGCTAGACGGGCGACCCCGCCCCCCCAACCTGGGTCACGTGGCTTCCGCATGCTCTGACCCATGTATGAGCTGCTCCACCTCATTACCCAAGGGACCACTCTCTTCCCTGCCTCTCTCCCAGGTCAAGGTGTTGAAAAATATCTCAGAGGTAAAGGCGAACAACGTGGTCTTGGGCCAGTATGTGGGGAACCCCAATGGAGAGGGCGAGGCCACCAAAGGGTATCTGGATGACCCCACAGTGCCCCGCGGGTCCACCACCGCCACCTTCGCAGCTGTCGTCCTCTATGTGGAGAATGAGAGGTGGGAAGGTAGGTGACACCTCTGGGCCTGACAGGCAGGGCTGGAGTGCCCTCATGGAACTCTTCTTCCCAGGGGTCTGACCCGCTCAGGAGCAGCGACTGGCCCACATATCACATTGGAGGGGAGCAGGCCAACAGGGTGGGACATGGCCAGCTTGCCACACGTGCATGCACACACACCTTTGCTCACACGCACGCAGCCTGTCACACTCACACTCCGTCACTTCCTCACACATGCGTGCGCACATGTGCATGTGGCCCGGACCACTGGCAGAGCCAGTCTTGAGGCCAGCCTTGCCCCCACCAGGCGTGCCCTTCATTCTCCGCTGTGGCAAAGCTCTGAACGAGCGCAAGGCTGAGGTGCGTCTGCAGTTCCGAGATGTGGCTGGTGACATCTTCCAGCAGCAGTGCAAACGCAATGAGCTGGTGATCCGCGTGCAGCCCAATGAGGCTGTGTACACCAAGATGATGACCAAGAAGCCCGGCATGTTCTTCAACCCCGAGGAGTCGGAGCTGGACCTGACCTACGGCAACAGATACAAGGTGGGCACCCGGCCTGAGGGGTGGGTGCTGGGGGGCTCTGCGTGCGCTGGCAGCCTCACCAATACCCCCTCTTGCAGAACGTAAAGCTCCCCGATGCATATGAGCGCCTCATCCTGGACGTCTTCTGTGGGAGCCAGATGCACTTCGTGCGCAGGTGAGGAGCACTTCTGTGCCTGTGCGCTGCGGGGGCCAGGCTGGGATGCAGGCTGTGCAGGCAGCCCGCTCCCTCCCCCGCACCATGTCCCCACCCCACCCCCCAAGTCACCGTGTGTCCTTCAGTGACGAGCTCCGGGAGGCCTGGCGCATCTTCACACCCCTGCTGCACCAGATTGAGCGCGAGAAGCCCCAGCCCATCCCCTACGTTTATGGCAGGTGAGGGGGTGGGGCGGGCTGCAGGGATGGGGGACCGGGCGCTGGGGCCAGTGGCTCCCTCACATCTCCCCTCTGCCTGTCTCTCTCTAGCCGAGGCCCAGCAGAGGCAGACGAGTTGATGAAGAGAGTGGGCTTCCAGTATGAGGGCACCTACAAGTGGGTGAACCCACACAAGCTCTAAGCCCTGGCACTCCTGCCCACCCCCCTGCCTATCTCTGCCCTCCCCGCCCTCCCACCACCTGACCCCACATCGGGAGGACTTCGGGACCATAGGCCTCAGCCTCACATTCCTGGCCCCGGGCCCAACTACATTCCTCAAGCACTTGACACTCGCGCTGTGACATCCCCATCCGTCACTGGCCCTGCCTGAGCCAGCTTCTGTCCACAGACTGAACCCCAGCAGAAAGTAGAAGAGTGGCTCTTCCATGTCTCCCAGGCTCCTCAGCCTAGGACAGGAGTTAGGGATGAGGGGAGAGATGGAGGGGTGGGCAAGCTCCTCAGAACCCAGGGAAAGGGCGTAAGCGCGTTCACTCTACATTCCTGGTCACTCACTGGAGGGGACTCCTGTGCTACCTTGCAATCCCCATGTCTTGGGCCCCCTGAATGTCCCTCTGCCCCACCAGCCCTACTCTGCATTCCATAGTCCACTCCAACAACAGGTGCCACCCTCGCTGTTAGAAAAACAGAAGCAGCAGGTGGGACACTCCACCTCAGCCCCCTGCCATTAAATCCACAATCAGACCCACCTGTCTCCTGGTCGTTTCCTTCCTGCCACCTGTAACCATGAAGGAGGGTGCCTGCACCTAAGGCCAGCCCACCTGGTGGAGGACCTGTGACCACCTGCCTTTCTGGAGACCCATACCTCACCCCCTCCCTGTTACCCACTTCCTTCCACTGGCTGTGCCAGAAACCTGCATGTCTTTCGCCCCTGACCCTGTGTCCTGTTGAGACCCAGCCCTGCGCCCCATCACCTCCAGAGTGCCCCTCACTCCTCTGCCATCGTTCTGCCCCACTCCACAGGATACAAACAGAAGTCAACGTTATTTTCACACGAATGCTTCACTGTGTGTACTTCCCACACAGGCCTCCACCGCAACAGCGTCCCTGCCCCAGCCAGGTCATTTCAGGGCATTGCTGTGGGCCGTTCACACACACTGCCAGTCCAGGGAGGCGAGAAGTATTTAGGAAGGAGAAAGTGGGATTTTGTGACTAACGCTGGATGCCAGGTGGGAGGGGATAGTCCAGGGAGGCACCACAGCCTGGCCACTCGAGACAGACTGCTGGGGTTCTCAGGTCATGGAGTCTCTGCTTGTTTTTGCTCCCCAGGGCCACTGAAACAAGCACCAAGCACTGGGGGGGCTTGACACAACAAATTGATCTATCACAGCCCTGGAGGCCAGACTAGAAGGCTGAAATGGAGAAGTGGGCAGGCCCACGCTCCCTCCAGGGCTCTGGGGCAGGGACCTTCCTTGCCTCTTGCAGCTTCCGGTGGTGGCCAGCAAGCCTTGGCTTGTACACATAAGTCTCTGCCTCTGTCTGCATGCAGCCCTCTGCATGTGTTTCTGTCTCCCTGCTTTCTTACAAGGACAGCCAGTCATTGGATTAGGGCCCCATGATACTCCAGCGTGACCTCAGCCTAACTTACCTTGATTATCTCTACACAGACCCTATTTCCGAATAAGACCATATTTTAAGTTCCTGGTAGCCTCAGATTTGGGGGTATACTCTTCAACCCAGTATATTCCCAACAAAGGCAGAACCCCCGGAGCATCTGTCCTGCCCCCTCCCCGGCTCCTCTCAGCTGAATGCCGGGGAGATGGCAAGAACCAGCACTGGTCCCCGCACTCATGGGCCTGGGTTCTGGTAGATGCAACCGACCAGAAACAAAATAATCAGACAAAATGATCAGATGGAGGTATATTCTATGGAGGGAGCAACCCAGCAAATGACCAGGGAAGGAAAAGCTCTACTCCCAGGGAGGTGACACACTGGGGCCCTTTGGCTGGCAGGGGTCAGTGTTCCAGGATCGAGAAGGCCCTCGGGCTGTTAGCAAGAGTTTGGCCACCATGGCCCCTTCCTCCAGCTTGGCCTCTGGTCCCTCTGTCCCCCACCACTGTTTGGGAAGGTGATTTCCCAGAGCTTTTTCCTCCCACAATCCGTGGCCTGCCACTGCGAGCCAACTGTTCTTATTCCTGCACGGTCCCCCTGGGCTGGGATGGCAACAGTTGGGGGCCTGGTGTGGCTTGACAAGTGGAGTGCCAGGTTGGAGGGGTGAGCTGAGATTCCTGCCCAGGCCTCTGCAGAAGCAAGACATAGATGGAGGAGAAACTCATGCTGCGGGCTGGCCTGTTTCCGTCCCATGTGCTAGGATGGCAAGTCACCAGCCCTGCACACAAACCATATACAGACTACCCCTGGGCCTCATTCCTGGACTCCGGATCTGTAACCAAAGGAGGTGTCAATTCTGGGTTGTGTGGGAGGAGTGAGATCAAGTTCACCTGGACCCGGCTGAATAGGGAAAGGAGCTTTATAGGATAGGGATAGGTCACAGACCCTGAAGCAAGGTAACTTTCCAAGGCTGGAATGTGGACCTCATGATCCCTCCTAGTCCAGGTCCACACAGCGCCTGAGAAGGCTCCATGTGGACAGGATGGGAGGCCGTGGCCTTGGTCCTCACTCCTGGTGCCTGTGGCCCCGAGAAGAGGCAGTGGAGCCAGCCTAGGGATTCCGAGGCTCCCTGTAACCCTTTGGCTCCGGTGTGGCTACAAAGGGTCTTGTCCTTGACTCTGAGGTGCAGCTACATGGCTGCGATGGGGCTTTGCAAAAGGCCCGGGATGGCAAGAGCAACAGGCCCAGAGATGGTGACTAGAAGAAGGCAGAGCAGGTCCCTGAAGTCGCGGTTGCACCTTCCCCTGCTAACCACCAGAGGGTGCCGTCCTCTGTGCTCCGGGGGAAGACACTTAAAGCCCCATCCGCCTTGGCTCAGTCATATAATCTCAAATCCTCAAAATACGGACCTGGGAAGGACATCAAACCCTCAGGGGTAAAAGCTAATAAAGAAGATGCAGGGACCCTTCCTGACCCCGTGGGGGTCTTCGTGCCCAGCGCCCCTGCCCCAGACGTTTACAGACTTCAGGGTACCTAGTAGAGCTGTGTACTGGAATTAGTCCTCCCAGATGCCCAGGTCCCCCAGGGAAACCTGCTAGCATGGCGTCACCTAGGGGGACACTCCAAGAAGTGTGGGAGGATCCAGGTAGGGGCCACAATGGGAGCCTGAAGTGGAAGAGGGACCCAGCTCCTGGGCCCTCAGCACATGATGGCCATGTGTGAGCAGGGAGGGGGCACTGTAGGGACCTCCCGAAGTGACCTTGCTCTGAGGGTCTCCACTGTGACAGAGGCATGAGGGCAGTCACCTGACACCTCAGACCTGAGTGCTACACTGGGGCACTGGTGAGGACATGGAACTGTCACCTGACCTCTGGGTGCCTATGAAGAACAAAGAGGTGAAAGCCCGGATGAGGACAGTCAACTGTCATGCCAGCTCTAGGAGCCTGCCATGGAGAAGAGGCATGAGATCCCGGTAGGCACATTCAGCTGTTACCTCCACTCTGGGTACCTACAATGAGGCACAAGCTTGAGGGACCAGGTGAAGACAGTCACTTGTCACCTTATCTCTGGGTGAATACATTGTGACACAGACCTTAGGGCCTCGCTGAATCGAGACAGGTGCCACCTCAGCTCTGGGGCCCTACAATGGGGAACAAGGATGACAAACCTGGTGAAGAAAGACATCTGTCACCTCCTATCTGTGTGCTTACACTGGGGCAGGTGCAGCAGGTCCCAGGTGAGGAAAGACACCTGTCACCTCAGCTCTGGGTGGTGGCATTGGTGCTGAGGTATATATAAGGGCTTTCAACTGGTATGAAATCTCTACACTGGGACAGAGAAGGAGGGCCATGTGAGGACAGCCAACAGTCTCCTCAGCTCTGGTGCCTACACCAGCGTAGAGGCACTGGGTCCAGGCTTTGACTTGCAACTAACATTTAACTTCTGGATGCCCAGACTAGGGCGAGGCTTAAGGGCCCAGGAGTGGAGAGTCACCTTTCACATCAGCTATTGATGCCTAACCTCGAGTAGGGACATGAGGGACAGATGAGAGTATTCAACTGTTACCTCAGATCTGGGTCCCTACCCTGAGGCAGAGCATGAGGACCCAAGACACACACAAGTAACACTTCAGTGATGGGAGCTATACTGGGGCAGAGACACGAGGGCACGCAAATGCCACCTCAGCTCTGTGTAGCCGCACAAGTCAGAGACATTAGGGCCCAGGTGACAGCATCAACTGAAAGCCCCGATACTGATCTCTACACCAGAAAGGAGAGTGAGGGACCAGGCAGAGACATAAGGACCCAATTGGAGACCATCAACTATCACTTCACACTGGGTGCCTGCACAGGGGCAGACATGAAAGCCCAGCCCAGGTGAGGACAGTCAACTGTGAAAGCCAGATCTTAGTGCCTACACGAGAAAGGGGAATGAAAAGCCATTGAGACATTCAGCCGTCACTTCAGCTCTTCAGTAGGGGTCATTAAATGTAGACAGGGGCATGAAGGACTAAGTGGGGGAAGTCAACTGTCACCTCAGCTCTAGACCCCTACACTGCGGCAGAGATGGCCTCAGATGAGGGCATTCAATTGTCACCTGAAATTTGGTTGCCTAATTTAGGGTAGAGGCAAGAGGCTCCAGGTGAAGACAGTCGGCTGTCACTTGAGCTCTGGGTGCCTACACTGAACACAGATTTGAGGGCCACCATCTGTCACCTCAGCTCTGGGTGCCCACTCTGCGAAGGACGTACCTGCTCTGGGGCAGAAGCACGCAGGCCCATATGATTACCATCAACTGACAACCCAACAGTTGGTGTCTACACTGAGAGAGGGGAATGAGGGATTGGTTGATGGCATCAACTGTCACCTCAGGTCTGGGTGCCTCCACTGAGGCAGAGACATGAGGACCCAAGGAAAACCAGTCAACTGGCACCTCAGCTATGGGAGCCACACTGGGACACAGGCGGAAGGGCCCAGAGGAGTCATTCTCTGCTACCTCACGCTGGTTTCCTGCACTGGGGCAGGGCCATGAGGGTCTAATCCTCTCTATGTTCCCATTGGAAAACAATCCCAGAAAAAATAAGGAACTTGTACGAGGCTGCCCCACGAGGCACGGCAGACCTGGAACAGAATTCCAGGCCTCTGGCCACTCACTCATGTGGTCACCTAGGGATGGTGGATGTGCCTCTGGACCATCAAGGGGACTCATTAAACCAACCTTTCCAAAATGCCTGCTGTGAATCAGATGTAAACACTGTCTGCTTAAGAACTACCAGTCTGGCAGATACCCCATGCCTGGCTGGAACTCACGAGTGTGAGTTACTGGGAGCTCCCTCTAGTGGGCACCACAAAGACCAGCATTGCAGGAAAGACCCCTGAGGGGGACATGGTGCCCAAGGTTCAGTACCCACAAATATGAGACAGTTTGGCAAATGGTCAGCATTATCTCTAATCCCAGATTCCATGACAAAGCCCAAATACCAACCCCTGCTGCGGCAGCAGTATCCTGAAACTGAATGCTGTGATCTTGTTAAGGAGAATGAGAGTGTTGTGTATGCCAGTGCAGAAGCTACTGGATATTAACCAAAAGCCGGTCACTGCTTGGCTCTATAAGGTTTCTCTGTATTTTGGATGCTTTCCTTAGGAAGGTTTCCATAAATGGGGTCGCCGGATCAAGGGGCACAGGTATTTCTGTGGTTCCCATGTCATCCAGCTGCTGCCCTTCAGAAAGATGGGTCCAGCTGACAGGTGTGGCCCCAGCTCTCCCAGTGCATTGGGCGCTGTCAGGGACGCCTTCCTGAGGGAGACTAGAGAAGCAGGCAGGAATTTTCCCCTCCCATTATCAGAGCAACATGGGATACTGTGAACAGGCTTCCATCTAGAAATCACACGATTCGAAAGGCATCAGTCAGAAGGCTGAGGCTCCATCTCATTGTCTCTGGCTCATCACATCCTGGTGTCTTCACATGTATGCTCATCTGTACCTCCAAGTTTCTAAAAGGCACATACAGCAACTTTAAAACAATTTCTAATTATGCCCTAGATCCATCCACCTCTTCCTAGGCTTCAGAAATCTGACCGCAGGGGGTGAAAGAGCTGAAGGGATCAAGAAGTACAAATTGGGGCCGGCCGAGTGGCACAATGGTTAAGAACTGGTTTGGGACACCAGAGGGCCCCGGTTCGGATCCGACATATGAGGGCCAGTGACACTGCCCTCTACAGCTAAGATGCTGAACAACAGCTCAACTTGGAGCTGGGCTGCCGTGAGTCGCCGGTGACGGCGTAGGCTGCAGCCCCTGTGGCAGTGGGTTGCCATGGGCTACCGTATGCAGCCAGCAGCCGCTGTGAGCGGCCGTCCAGAAGCTGGTGACTGATCTGCCTCTCCCGGGAAGAGCGCAATGATGGTGCCAACTTGGGCCAGTGAAGCAACGTCCTGCACAACTAGACTGAAGAACAAAACGACAGCAACTTGTCTGTTCTCCTTCCCCCAATTCCCCAGTGCTGATCCCATCCCCCCAATATCCCAATAAAAATCTTAAAAAAAAAAAAGTACAAATTGGGGCCGGCCAAGCGGCTCAGTTGGTGAAGCATTGGCTTAAGAGCGCGAGCTCTGAGCAACAGGGTGCCAGTTCGATTCCCACATAGGCCAGTGACGCTGAGCCTGAGATGAGCTGTCACTGAGCTGCCAGCAGGTGACAGGATGGCTCAGCTGGTGTAACAACAAGATTGCCTGTTCGATGGTGGGCTACCTATGCCCAACCCGGAACTAAGACTGAACTTGGCACCTTGAGCTGAGTTGCCTCCCAGATGGCTCAGTGGATAGAGCGTGTGCTCTTAACAACAAGGCTGCCAGGTTTGACTCCCGCATGGGATGGTGGCTACGCCCAACCGCAACTAAGATTGAACACAGCACCTTGAGCTTAGAGGCCAGGAGCTGCAGATAGGCAGCCAGATGGCGACTGGCGCCCTCTACAACGAAGACTGAAGAACAACAACTTGACTGGTCCCCTCCCCAATTCCCCAACACTGTTCTCCTCCCCCAATTCCCCAATAAAATCTTTTTTTAAAAAAAAAAAGAAAGAAATACAAATTGGTAGTTGTTTTTTTTTAAGATTTTTTTTTCATTGGGAAATTGGGGGATGGGAACAGTGCTGGAGAATTGGGGGAAGGGGAACAGTGCTGGAGAATTGGGGGAAGGGGAACAGACAAGTTGCTGTTGTTTTTTTTTGTTCTTCAGTCTAGTTGTGGAGGACGTTGCTTCACTGGCCCAAGTTGGCACCATCATTGCGCTCTTCCTGGGCGAGGCAGCTCAATCGCCGGCTTCTGGACGGCCGCTCACAGCAGCTGCTGGCTACACACAGCAGCTGCTGGCTACACACAGTAGCCCATAGCAACCCACTGCCACAGGGGCTGCAGACTACGCCGTCGCTGGCGACTCACAGCAGCCCAGCTCCAGGTTGAGCTGTTGTTCAGCATCTTAGCTGTGGAGGGCAGTGTCACTGGCCCTCATATGTGGGATCCGAACCGGGGCCCTCTGGCGTCCCAAGCCAGTTCTTAACCAACGCGCCCCTCGGCCGGCCCCAAATTGGTAGTTTTAAAAATAGTCACCACAAGGATGTAAAGTACTGTGTAGGGAATATAGTCAATAATATTGTAATAGCTATGTATGGTGACAGGTGGGTACTAAACTAATTCAGGAATCACTTTGTAAATTATATAAATGTCTAACCACTATGCTGTACGCCTGAAATTAATGTAAAATAATATTGAATGTCAACTGTAATTGGGGAAAAAAAACTTCAAAAAAAAAAGAAATTTGATAATAGGGCACCTACCTAACCCCAGCCCTCCAAGTTTAGGAAGCTGGAACCTCCCACCAAACAGGATTCTGATGGGAGACTTCTGGGGCGGGACATACGTGGGGTCAGGGGTGGGGCCAGATCCGCCTGAGCATACGTCAGAGGCGGGGTGACGCGGCCCCTCCCATTCAGCGGCTGGAGCAAAAAGTGAAGGCGGGGTTGCAGGGCCAGGGGCGGGGCCTTCGCTGGTCCCCCCTAACCTGGGGTTCTGAGAGGCACAGCCCTAGGCCAAAGCCGGGGTGGTGCTGGCAGGCTGTGGCCCCGCCCCGGGCCGCCATTGCCGGGCCTGTGGGGCTGAATTGCGGTAGCTCTCTCCTCCCCTCGTGGAGCAGAGCTGGGCGGCAGGCCTGACAGGGCTGCCCCCGACTGAGCTCGTATCTCCTACGGCCAGGCAAGTCTCCGTCCAGCCCAGCCCGCGTCGCTGTCCCCCGGGCACGGAGGGACGTCCTGAGCTCAGAGCTTCACACTGGAGGGGCCCATGTCCGAAAGAACCATTTCCTAGCCCCAGAGGCTCCCGTGGACACAATCGATCGTGAGCGAACGGGTTTCTGAGGCTTCTGCTGTCTGGACAGGGCTTCTCTCCGCATTCCCGAAGAGCCTAGCCAGGTGTTTGGACGAGCGAGTTGGTGCACGGATCGCGCCCATCCCGCAGCAGCGGCCCAGCATTGGCTGATCCTTGACCCCCACCCAAACCTGCTCTTCTGCTTTGCTGCCTCCAGAGCGCACGGTCCCCAAACTGTGCACCTGCCGGCGGCCCGAACCCAGCGGGAGAAGCGGACATGAGGTTGGCAGGTGGGTGGCTTCCACAGTGAACCGGAGGGATTTGGAAAACGGACCCAGCTGGAGGCCCAGGTGTCCAGAGATCTGTGCCTGGAGGGTCCCAGGTGGACCACTGGGTTTGCTTTGGGAAACGGAGGACTCTGCACAAGCACTATTTCTATGACCTTGAACAAATCTTTTAACTTCTGAAGATCTCAGCTCCCCAAGCTGTGAGATGAGGATTGGGATAGTCAGTTTCTCCCAACTCAGATAACTGTCCGCTGTTTGGAAAATGAGTTGTGGGAGAGAGGTTCCAGGGAGCATTGGGGCTGGATGGAGAGGGGCAGGGTGCGGAAGCCGTGGCCTTAGAGGAGAAACTGACTAAAGTGGCTGTGGGGTTGGATATGAACCCGGTGCTAGCCCGGGTTCATATCCAACCCCGCAGCTGGACACCGAAGATGAAGATGGCTTGGGGAGGGACAGCTTGGGGGTGGAGAGCAGAACTCAAAAATTGGAGTTCAGACCTGCTAAGATTGCAGCATTGTAAATATATTCCAGTGGAGCGGGCTAATAAGGAACTGACTGGGAGGGTGTAGCCTCAAGGCTGAGGCAAGAAAATAGAGTCACTGCTCCCTGAGAGTTCATTCAAGGCCAGGAGTAGATAAGAGCACCTATAGGCAGGTTAGAAGGAGGAGAGTAGAGTATAGGCAGAGAAGGCAGCCTGGGACAGAAAAGTCTAGCTTTGCAGGGGAGGGTACAGGAGGACGACCCAAGCAGGGAGGACGAGGAGTGTCCAGACAGGGTCAGAGTGTGCTGTCCTGGAAGCCAGCGGACAATTGTTTCCAACAGGAGGGCCTGGGCAGGTAACGGAGAGGTCAAGGAGGATCAGGGCTGACAGGCGACCCGGGGACTTGACACCAAGAAGGTCATAGGGTGGCCTTGGCAACAAGCTGTTTTGGTGGGGTGATGGAGGCAGTGCCAGGTTGGAGTAGGTTGAGAGAGAGTGGAAGGTGAGATTATGGAAAGAGCCAGCGGAGGTGACTTTGGAGGCGCTGACGGAAAAGAGGAAGGGAGGGGAGAGAGATCAGCGCATGGAATGTGATTCTGAAGGAGGGTTTTTCCTTCTGTGCTTTCTTACGAGGGGGCATGTTGAAAATAGAAGAGAAAGACTAAGATGGAATGATGGCTGTTACAAGAAACCTGAGCAGGGAGGAGAGCTCGGGGTCCAGCTCACAGCAGGTGACTGGCCTCGAAAGGAGTAGGGTCCTCCTCCTATGTCATAACAGGAAAAAAAGAGGACGGGGTGGGTGGGACACAAATACATCGGCAGCCTCAGAGGCAGGAAGTTAGGGGGCTCCCGAGGGAGTGCTGGGGCCCTCTTGAGCAGTGAGTTCAGGAAGGCCCCTCCACACTTGCCAGGGAGAACCAAGCCGAGAGCCTTGGAGTTGGAACTCAGATTCCCCCTCTCCGGCCTGGTGGATGGCGACAGGTCTCCCCCTTCCTGTCCTCTGGTCACTTCTTCCCAAGTGGACGGAGAGATCTGGTCATGAGAGGGTTACTTGGACCTCACCAGCATCTGAGTGGCCTTGCCTTGTCTGTCCTGCCTCCAGGCCCCCTCCGAATCGTGGCCCTGGTTGTCACTGTGGGCCTCACCTGGATCGTAGTGAGCATCCTCCTGGGTGGGCCTGGCCATGGCTTTCCTCGCATCCAGCAACTCTTCATCAGTAAGTGTGGGACTCTTCCTTGCCTCGCCGTGGAGATCATCAGGGCGGCCAGCTGGGCCTGCGGGCTGAAGCTCAGGGTGGGGGTGGGCTTTCTGTCTCTCCATGGCAGGCCACGTCTAGCTGCCCTCAGTCTGTCTCCTGGCACCCAGCACAGCCTTTCCCCTACCACCCAGTGGATTCAGCCGGGAAAGCCAATCCCCACTGATTAGAATTCTGCGCCCAGTTGGAGTCGGTGGGGCCCAAGTGAGGGGCAGGGGGACATCTGCTAAACATTGAGGTTGATGTCCTGGTCGCTCCTTGCCGGCTTTCCACTGAGCTCTGAGATGGGGAGGGGACTCTACACCCATCACTGGTGACGGGTCACCTAGGTGCTGTTCCAGTTCCAGTTTATCCTTTTCCTGGAGCAGGGAGCTTTGCATCTGAACATCATTTAGACTTGAGCAGAAACATGCCAAGGTCAGCCTGGCTTAGCCCTTGGCCCTTGAGCCTGGTGCCCCACCACCTTGACTTCATGGTGTAGTGCCAGGCTGCCGTGCTGCAGGCCCCAGGGGGCCTCCTTGCTAACAGAAACAATTCTCTACCCACAGGCCCAGAGAACTCAGTGACGGCAGGTAAGGCTCCCGTCACCTCCCTGCTCATCCCCTGGGCCCCTCATACTACTTTTGTGACACCCCTGCCTGCCCCTAGTCCCCCAGGGTTTCTATTCTCCATTTATCCCTCCCCAAACCAGCTATCACAGCCTGCTAGAGGTGGTTACATGGTGTGAACAGAGAAAGCAAGTAACCTGCTTCCAGAATATACTGGTGGGACAGGCATATATAGATATTCCCATTCCAAAAGGGAGATACTGGAAGGAATAAAGGGGTCACCAGTCCCAAACAAGCCCGAAACCCAGCGGGGCAAATTCCATTAGGTTTTGAGGCCTGAGAAAAATATTCTGTGGCCCAATACTCTGTCCTCTGGGCCTACCGGTTCAGGGGGATGGTGCTTTTTGGAATGGAGGGGATGGTCCTACCCTCTGGGCCTGTGCAGCCACCATTCTTCGCTCAGAGTCACCCTTCCTTCCATCCTTTCTCTGATCCTTTCAGTCCAGGCCGGCAGTGTTTCTGGTGTTATAAAATTCTCAAAAACCTGGTTGGTCCCCTGTGCAGTTCATTAGTGTTTATCTAAGCTATGAGACAAGAGGGTCCTCCAGGTCTTCCCTGGATAACCCCATCTCTAGGCCCAGCTTCCACTGACATGGTTGAGTGCATCCACAAGTCACACAGCTCCGCTCTCTAGTGAACAATTGTCTGGCCACCCTCTTGGGTTCTCTCCAGAGCATGCTTTCTCACTTTTTGTAAAATGATTAGGCTTAGAATTTTCCAAATCTTCATGTTCTGGTTCCTTTATATTTAACAATTCCTTTCTCTCTGTTCTCTCCTTTCACAACTTACTGTGAGATGGTCCCAGGGAAACCAGACTGTGCCCTCAACACTTTGCTTGGAAATCTCCTCAGTGAAATACCCCAGTTCAGCATTTACAAGTTCTACCTTCCCCAAAACAAGAGAACACAATTCAGCCAAGCTCTTTGCCACTTTATGACAAGGATGGCCTTTCCCATTTCCACCTGCGATCTCACAAGAACAGCCTTTCACATGCACATTTGCAGCAACATTCTGGTCATCATACATATGTATTCTCCAGGATGGTAGAAGCTTTCTCTAGTGCTCTGCTCTCTTTTTTCTGAGCCCTCACCACAATCACCTTTAACGTCCATATTTCTACCAGTAGTCTCTTCAAGGCAATCTGGGCCTTTTCTTAAATGCACCTCAAAATTCATCAGCCTCTACTCATTACTCAGTTCCACAGCCCCATCCACATTTTTAGGGATTTGTTACAGCAGCGCCCCAATTCCTGGTATCAAAATGTATCGATTTCCTGGGGCTGCCATGCCCTCCGAAGGCTCTAGACCAGGGGTCAGCAAATTGCCACTCGCAAGCCACATGCGGCTCTTTGGGTACGTTCCTTCTCAAAAGTTTGCCAACCCCTGGAAGAGCCAATTCTGTCCCTCACAACAATTTAAAAATTATTCGAGAGCTGTAGATATATTTTTACATAATCACAATTATGTGAATATCCTTTAAAATTTTTATAAACGAAACTATGATAGTTTTATTTTCATTTTCAATTTTACTGCAGAGCCACATGTACATACCCAAAAAGCCGCATGTGGCTTGCGAGCCGTAGTTTGCCGACCCCTGGCGTCTCTTCCATCTCAAAAGTTTGCCGACCCCTGCTCTAGGGGAAGGTCCTTCCTGCCTCTTCCATCTTCTGGTGGGCCCACGCGTCCCTTGGCTCGTGGCCACATCACTCCAGTCTGTGCCCCTGTCTTCACGTGTCCTTCTCCATGTCTGTGTCTTCTCTTCTCTATAAGGATACTTGTCATTGAATTTATGGCTACCCTACCCCAGAATGATCTCATTTGAGCGAATTATATCTTCAATGACCCTATTTCCAAATAGGGTGACATTATGAGGTACTGGGATTTAGAACTTCAACAAATCTTTTGTGGGGACACAATTCAACCTGTGACAGAGGCCATCCTCCTCCTGTCCTCCCACCTCCGCCCTGTGAGAATCAGTTGCTCAGTTCAGCAATCTGTCTGGCTGTGCCCTAATCTATGTAGTTGCCCTCCCAGCTGCTCCTTCTTTCTCTTCTCCCACCAGTGGCAGAGAAGCCTCCCTGAGGTCCCTGTCATCTTGCCCTGAGGCCAGCCCCAGCAGATAGAGTGTCTGTGCAAATGTCCCTGTCCTTGGCCTGAGCCATGGACCCTCCCCACACTGGTCCCCTGCTATGTGGTCACTCATTCCTCCCTGTGGGCTGGTCCTGACCTCCCCTCTCAGACCTTGGGTGACCCCCGCTGTCCCCGCCCAGAGCCACGGGCCAGGAAGTACAAGTGCGGCCTGCCCCAGCCATGTCCTGAAGAGCACCTGGCCTTCCGCATGGTCAGCGGCGCTGCCAATGTCATCGGACCTAAGATCTGCCTTGAGGACAAGATGTGAGCCCCTGGGGTGCACAGGGGAAGGTGGGGGAGGGAATGGGGGTTGGAAGCTGGGTCTGCAAGGGCCAAGGGAGGGAGAGCAGAGCAGATGTGCCACTTGAGGGCTTTGTCCCCCTGCAGGCTCATGAGCAGTGTCAAGGACAACGTGGGCCGTGGACTGAACATTGCCCTGGTGAACGGTGAGTCCCGGTGATGGGGGGTCAGTTCGGGCCAGGAAACTAGAGCCCTGCTGTGACCTGCTGCCTTCCTCCGTGACCTGCTTCTCATTCGGGTGTTTGTTTGGCTCTCCCCGCCCCTCAGAAATTCGCAGGAAGGTGGGTCAGGGGTCTGTGCTAGCTGAAGGCTCCACATAAGTGACCGAATGAACGAAAGCATGGTAGCAGTAAAGAAATAGAAGCCTCCTGGAAGTTGAAGGGTGCTTCGTGGGGAGTTCCTGCAGGGCCTCAAATGCAAGACAGAAGCTCTGCAGCCTTGGGTGGGATGCAGCTATCTAAACAAGGGGCACAGTTGGCATGGATATGGGGGGTTTTTTGAAAAGCTTCCAGAAGGGCTGCACCCCGTGACCATGCCATGTGGTGAACCTAGTCTGGGGGAACCCAGGTGGTAGGGTGGAGCTCCCTGGCAACTTGCCCAGCAGGATTCCATCTCCCACTTGACCTAGGGGTCAGCGGTGAGCTCATCGAGGCCCGGGCCTTCGACATGTGGGCAGGAGGTGAGTGGATGCCATGGCCTCCCAATTTTTGACTGTGCAGCATCGCAACTGGGTGTCCTTCCTATGAAAGGCTTCTCTCTCTCTCTCTGTCCATTCACTGGGGGCTTCTCAAGCACTTCGGTGGGTTTAGAAAAGGCAGGGGGAGGGACAGGTCATGGGGATGGCCCTGGCTTCTTAAACCCGTTTGTCCCTGTACTCACTTGCTGACCCTTGGTGAGGTGTGTCCCTGGCCGGATCCCTACTTTATGTGTCCTGGTTTGGAGGACAGGGGTTGGTGTAGGGGGTGCTCAGTGGTGCCTGATGCTCTGTGTTTAGTGGGACCTGTACCCCCAGATGTCAACGAGCTGCTGAAGTTTATCCGGCCACTGCACGAAGGCACCCTGGTGTTCGTGGCATCCTACGATGACCCAGCCACCAAGTAAGTGATTGCCAAGGCCAGCCTCAGCCTCGCTCTCTGATGGTGATGGCTCACATCTCTTCCTTCTGTACGGCAGGATGAATGAAGAGACCAGGAAGCTTTTCAGTGATCTGGGCAGCAAGAACGTCAAGGAACTGGCCTTCCGGGACAGCTGGGTGTTTGTGGGGGCCAAGGGTGTGCAGAACAAGAGCCCCTTTGAGCAGGTATGGGTGGAGAGCTTGGCACCTCTGCTTCCCAGCCCAGGGCAGCTGTCCTGCCCCTTCTGCCTGCATCCCGTGAGATCCCCTTCTGTTCATGCTGCAGCTTCCCTAAATCCTGCTCCGGCACCCCTACAGGAGGGGCAGCCCTCATCCCCTCCTGGTCTGCCTAGGGCGAGGCAGTAACTTTGACCTTCCCTGTCCTGTATGGATTTCACCCTAAAGTGTCTTTAAAGTGCAAAGCTTTCACATTGGCAAGACTCACAACTAAAAAACTTTTCTCCCAGACATCTTCAGGATGCTTGGTCCTGTCCCATCCTCCCATAACCCAGCACCCCAATTCACACTGCATGCCCTTCTCCCACCAGCCCTAGCTGCCATTGGCTGGCTGCTCCTCTGGGGCCACATGTGTCAGGCCCTGTGGGAGAGGCTGGCAAGCCCCAGATGCCATCCTTATCTTTGGGAGGCTCCTAGCCCTGTGAAAACCATGGTGTCCCCAAGCCCTGCTTCGCACTGCAGGACAAGACAAACAGGCTGTTACAGTGGTTTCTAGAAGGCTCTGGCTACCAACAGAGCAGCTTAGCCCGCAAAGAAGAAGCACTCCCTCTGACCTTGCTCTTCCAGCAGCTCCGTGTGGGCTGGGTGGGTAAAGGCGGAGACACACACATACTCCCTCCTTACCTTCCTGGTATGTGCCAGGCCCACAGAAGTGCAGAGAAGTTGACCTCCCAACACACACACACTCCACCTGTGATGGGGGGCAGGCCAGTGCAGCTATTGCCATTTTTAGATGAGAAAATCCAGGCGCTGGAACAGACAGAGGGGGCGAGTGCCATGAGAGTGCACAGCTGGTTGACCAGCACAAGGCAACTGAAAGCTCTGTCTGTCCCCTGTGCCTGAGGGCTGAAGCTGTGACTTCCTGCCCCCCCAACCCCGCAGCACGTGAAGAACAGTAAGCACACCAATAAGTACGAAGGCTGGCCCGAGGCGCTGGAGATGGAAGGCTGTATCCCGAGGAAGACCACGGCCAGCTAGCCGGCCGAGCATGAGGACCAGGCTGAGGAAGGCTGTGTGTGCCTGACCCTGGAGGTGGCGGCAGCGGCACCAGCACAGGGCCGAGGCCCGACACCACACCCGGCCAGGGGTGCACTCTTGCCCCAACACATCAGGGCTCCAAGGTGGTGACTGGTGACTGGGGCGTGACTGGTGGGGGAGGGGGGGGAGGGAGTGGCTACAAGGGCCAGCCCCATCGTGCTCTGTCAGGGGAGCCCAGGAGCCCATCTTCTTTTCCTAAAGCCTCCTTCCCTGGTCAGCCCCCCACACAATTCCCAAGCACCTCCAGCCACAGGGCCCTGGGTGCTCGCCCCCTCACTGCATAGCCAGCTGGTTGAGGCACCTACTAGAACAGTGGTTCTCAACCTTTCACAGGGGTCGCCTAAGACCATCGGAAAACACATATTTTCGATGGTCTTAGGAACCGAGACACCGCTCCTCTATCCGTCTCCAGGCCCACATGCAGATACGCCCACAGACGAGTACCCGGCGACCCCTGGGAAAGGGTCGTTCAACCCCCAAAGGAGTCGCGACCCACAGGTTGAGAACCACTGTTCTAGAACCTTTTCATCCCAGAGCTGCTTACTGCTCTGCAGGCTAGTCCTGTTTCCAGTGTGATTCCTTTTGGTGAGCCACACCTGTGAAAGCCATGGTGTCCCCATGCCAGCTGAAGCAGGGGACCTGGCGGCCTCCTGCCCTGCTCTCTGCAGGAAGGGACGGCCTTGGAGTCTGGCTGGCCTGGGCGGTAAGGTAGCAAGCATGATCAAGGTCCCTAGTGCAGTGGGTGGTGGTCCTGTTTGTCAGATGATCCGCCTCCTAGATGAATTCTTAATAAATTGGTACCCCCAGTGGAATGAAGTGCATTCAGTGCGGAGTCAGGGGTAGCATTGTCCTGGGGGGGAGGGGGACATGTCCCAGAGACTCAGCCGAACTGTCCCCCTAAGGCTGTGGCCTTAGCAGACAGCCTTTGTCTCCAGGGCTCCTGCCACTGGGCTGAGCTGTGACTCATGGGTGAGTGGAGCAGCTCCCCAGCTGGCAGCCGGATCCCTTGCCTGGAAGAGTCCTGTTCAATGGGGTCACAGGAAACCCACCGACTCCCTGGGATACAGCACAGGCCTGTAAGGACACCGGTGAGGATTAAAACCAGTCCGAGTGCCTCCCCACTACACCCAGCCTCCCTGGAGAGCTAGTGTGTCTTTCTGCAGCACTCAACTTTGGATGCCTTTGAACTCAGGTCTGTGAAGGGCCAAGTACAGGGGCTATTTGACATTTCTCACAGATAACAGTTATACTTCCCTTCATTGATCAAGAACCAGCAAGAAACTGTTAGGAGTTTTGCTAGAATACCACATCCGGGGGGCGCAGAAGTGGTCTGGGGTCAGAAAAAGGAGAGAAGGCATTTTGGACTTCCTAGATGTGAAGAATCGGGGTGCCAGCCCGGCAGCCTCGAGAGGGCCGTGGCCAGGGTGATGATAGACGTACGTACGAGTCCTGCTCTGGAGGCGGGCTTCCTGAGCCTCTGCCTTCTAGGAGTTCAGTGCTGCCAGAGTAGAAGCACAGTGTCGAGAAACAAAAGATTTAAGGAGCAGGCAGAAGAGGGATGGGAGGCCCTGGGGATAGCCCAGGAGGGAGAGGCTTTGGTTGTGATGCCAAGACCGGGAAGGGTCAGGGAAGCGGAGACACAAGGAGGGCCCAGGCTGCTTGCCCGGGAGATGGTGATCATGGAAGCTGACACCCAGCCTGACCCTGTGCCAAGCACTTTACATGTGAGCAGAAAGTACAGAGAGTTCCCACATACATACCCAACCCCCACTTATATCACCCAAAGCCCAAAGTTGACATTAGGGTTCCCTCTTGTGTCGGACAGTCTGTGGGTATGACCAATGTAGTATAATGATGTGTATCTACCATTATAGAATCATACATATGTTCGTTTTTTAAACCTTTTCTTATAGAAAATTTCAAGCATTCTTCAAAGTAGAATAGTATAAGTGAACCCCAGTGTATCCATTAGGCTACCACAGTGATCAAATGCAACAGAACCTCATTGAAGGTCTGTATTACAAGACTGGGAGGCATGTAGGCCCCACTGTACCTCTCAACTGCTGTGACTGCCTGACCCCCAAGTGCCCACCCTGGGCCAGGCACCGTTACGTGCTGGCAATGTGGGAGTGAGCCCCAGTGATGGCCCCTAACTCCTCACGAGGCTGTGCCCTCACTGGGGATCGCCAGAGTCACACGGATGGAAACAGCGAGCCAGATTTATCCCCCATGGCCTCACACACGTTCGGAAGCTGATGGTGGCGTGGAGCAGTCTGCCTGACGTCCCAAAGTGAAGGTCAAGCTTTATCCTGCAGTCCTCTGCCAGGATGTCCCCCAACACCCCCACCCCCACCCTGCCCTTTAGGTGTTACGACTCCTCGGTTACAAGTGCCAGAATCCCGACTCAAAGTAGCATAAGCAAACATAAGTAAGTCATGACAGGAGGGAGACTTATTGTTCCTGTGAGGCACCCCAAAGCTCCCAGTGATTCTAGCTCCAATAATGTCATTAGGACAGGGGCTTTCTCCGTCTCTTGGATCTGCTTTTCTCTGTATGATTCCTTTTCAAATATGCTGTCTCCCCCATGTATGGGCAATAATAGTAGAGATCCCAATTTAGGTCCCCTCAGCCAAAAAAAAGGTCCCACCTTCCCAATAGTGCCAGTACAAGTCCCTGGGGACTAACTCCCATTGGTCCAGACTGGATTATGGGTTTATCTTTGCATCAGTCTGTGTGGCTCTGACTGGCTACACCTGGGCATGTGCCCTCCCCAGAGGCCACAGTTCGGGGTCATCCACGTGCAAACTTTGTGTACCAAGAGTGGACGAGAGATGGTTCTCCAAAGGAAAGAGGTGCTGTAACCTGATGCTGGGCAGGCACTATACTTTCCTGTAAATACCAAATGCATCCCATCCTGTGCTTGCATAGAATATGCCTTCCCTGCCTCCTTATTTACCACATAGTATTCCTGGAGGCATCTGCCTGGACAGCAGAGGGTAAGCATTCCTCTCATGCTCACCACTGTGACCCTATTACATAATACGGTGGCAGGTCTCCCATATGAAGGGCATTTATGTTGTTTTGGCTGTGACTATCATGTTCAGTCTGTTGTCTCAATCTAGATGACTTTTCTTTTGAAACTAGGTATCCTTGACTTTTCTGTTGAGTCCTTCCTCCTCTTCTGGGGTAAATTATTAATTCCTTAAATAAACTACGAACATTCTCTTGCCTTTAATTTAGCTATCCCTTTTCCCTGCAAAGAAGGCCTCCAAATTCCCTCATGTCAGACACCCCAGCAGCCCACTCTGGCTTTTCAGGGAAGGCTGTAGTGATTGATGATAATGGGGAGCAGCCTTCTGACTGCATTTGCTCTCCTTGACCCCCGATACCAATTCCCATTCAGCTGTTATATAAAAACGCAGGTTTCCTCCAGGGGGCACATCTTTTAGGTTTCCCTTCCCTGGTTCTTCCCCTGGACACATTCCCCTCCTCCCCCGGGCCAGCTTTACCCTGTCCTGGGACAGCCCCACCCCCACCACCCTTTTGCAGACTGCAGTCTTCAATGCAGCATGTGCCAAGGCCAGCCGTCTCATTTGTGCCAGCCTGCTCCCATCAGGACCCCTCAACGCCATTTGAGAGGGACAGTGCCAAAGTTCCAGGACACCAGGTCCACAAACACAAATGGTTTATGCCTTACTGGTCGTTTGAGGCTAAAGAACAGCCTAGAGCTATGGCCTCTGAAGGTTTTTGATCACCGACATAAATCAAACCCTCTTGAGTATGCATCGCCACCATGTGTATATCTGCTTATGTATCATAAGCATGTACTAATCTGAACTTTATAAAACACACATATAAATTTTAAAATAAAATGTATTTAAATAAGTTTAAGTTAATAGATTTTTATTAAAATTACTAAAATTACTATTTATTTAAAAAGTTAAAAGTAGAGTTTTGGATTTTTTTTTTAAAACATTCTCAACGATGTGTCTTGCGCACCTCACGGGGGCAAGTACCTGCAACTTTAGGGACCAGTGGCCTCCATCACAGCCGTAGGAGGTTCTTCCCGAGCAGTGGGTAGCCACTGACCCACTGGCAGACTGAATGCAAATGCCCTTCGACTCTCCACTTGCTCACTGTCTTCCCTCACCACCTTTTTGCCCATCCTGATGCCAGGTATTTGCGCTCCTTTTCTGTGAAGCCTCCGGACCTTGCTGGTGGCGCCAAATAGTTTTGAAAGGTGAACAAGTCCACTGATGTTCCACAGTGTGCAAACGGACGCTCGGCCAATTCTTGAACGAAGAAAAGTGGAACTAGACCGAGCCTGGGACCCAGAGTCTGGGTTGGTCAGACTCAGCCCTCGGGTCCCCTGAGTCCGGGCATCCCAGCTCTGCTAACGGCTAAGCCTATGTCCCACTGCCCCCAGAGGTCGCAGAATGTTTGGGAATGACTGGGGCCCCTACCAGAAGCCGGTCACCCCAGCAGCGGTGATCACAGACGACTCCGAACCAAAGCTCGATCACCGCTGGGAGCCACGCCCAGCGACGACCAACTGCGACCCGGAAGCTGGCCAGTGTCGCGCGCCTGCGCCGGCTTTTCGCTCCCGGATACGTCACATCCGGTTGAAACCTGCCACAGCCGCGAGAGGTTAGCCGGCCGCGGTGGTGGAGGTGGAGCGAGCGCGTGAGGCGGGACTGAAGGCGGAGCCGAAGGCGGGGCCGAAGGCTAGTGGGGCGGGGCCCCGGCGGGCCGAGCTCGCAAGCGTCCGCCGGCCCGGCAGGCGCTGGCGCCAGCGCCGAGCTCCGGGGCTGTAGCGGCAGGTGAGGGCCTCGGGCCGGAAAGGGCGGGCGGAAAGCGGCCTCTGGCCCCGGCCCGGCTCCGTGCTCGCCCGGGCGGGCGGCGAGGCCCGGTGTGGAAGGTGTTGGTGAGGCCTGGGGCGGCCGCGGGGCCTGTGAATGACGTGAGGGCTCCCGCGCCGCAAGTCCGGGACCGCCAGGCGGGTCTCTGGTCTGTCAGTTGCGGGGCGGCAGCGCGAGCCCAGCAGCGGCGCGAGCCCGGCAGAGGCGCGCCTCCCCTTCCCTCCCTCCCTCCCTCCCGGGTTCGCAGCGAGCTCTGCTAGTGACCAATCCGAGAACTTCCCGACTCCCAGGTAGGGAGGAGCCCCGGGTCAGCACTGACACCTGCTCTAACACCGAACAGTCAGCTGGTGTGGAGAAAGCGGCCGGCCCAGGGTTCTCTTCCCTGCCTTGGGGTATATCTGTTCAAACTGTTCCAACCCTTCAAGCAGAAATGGTGTGGGATCTGGGCCAGACCCCTCTTGCCGTGACTCAAAGCCACCAGCTGTACTGGAAGGACAGGGTGAATGGCCTTTAGTCTCCTCTCCCTTCTGAACTGATTCACGCCACCCCGGTGGCTTAAGTCCCGTGCGCCTTCGTCTTTTCCCTGTGACTCCCCTCCACTTTGTTCCTCATACTCCCTCTGGTTTTCCTGCCTTCCTCTTCAGCGGTGGGACCCAAGGCTGGATCAAAGCCTCCAGGGTAAGTGACCCAAACTCCAAACCAGCAGAGGCCATGGCATCCCAGGGGGGTAGAGGGGAGACTTTCCCACAGATGAGCCTTTTGCTTACCCTGTCCACCTACTACTCCTGCTCCCCCGTTTCAGATGAGGGAGACCAGGGCCAAAGACTGATAGGCTCTAGAGAGACAGGGGCCTCTTCCAGGACTGGGACACTGCAGGACATGAGGCAACCAACAGTAGTGATGAAAAACCACTGTGACCCCATCCTAGTTGCCCTGGTAACCTCAGGTGATGTGACAATAGGGTGGTAGCCGCCCAAATTGAGAAGTAGGTGAACCTCCTCTTTCCACCCTGAGGCTGCCCACCCCCCTAGAAACATTCCAGGTCCCACTGGGAGTTCCAGGCTCTGGCAGGATTGCATGTGGGCATGGGGCGGAGTCCCTGGACTCCAAGCAAAGCCTCTCAGATGTGACACAGCGGCTGTAGGAGCTCAAATTCCCAGACTACAAGAGGTGTGGGAGCTCTGAGAAAAGGAGGAGAAGCCCCCCCCCAGCAGACATGTGGCCCTATCAGACCCCCTCCTGCTGCCCTTTCCAGCAACTTCCCTGGGGAGAGGGGACCTGCTCCCCTTCCCAGGACCCCAATCAACACTGCTGTCAGCAGGTAGGGTAGGCCAGGTAGCCACAGCTGCACTGTTCACAACTGCTTGTCAGTTGTGGACAACAGCCTTTGGCCTGATGGTCACCCACTGCCCACGCCACTTTGCCAGTTGTTTTCTGCCTGATGGATGACACTTAAACACCCTCACCTGCTCTCTGACGGCCTCTCAATCTGGCCTGAGCCCATCTTTCCCATCAGCGCCCTTTGCTCTCCTCGGGCTAGTCTCCTTGTCATCGCTGGGCAGCCTTTCAGAGATTTCATTCTGGTTGTGGCACTGCTCGATGTGGCTCCACTGTAGTGTGTCTTGAAGCTGGTGGGGAGCAGGCTAGTGGTGACAAGATTGGGAGTGACTCTCCCAAATCCCTTGATGTCAGGACATCTCCAGAGGGTCACCATGCTGGGGGCAAGCCCAGGGAGGTCAGCAGGTATAAGCAGGCTGACCAAGAACTCCTATTGGTGGGTGGCCCCTGTGGGTGAGGGATGGCAAGCTTACGGCAGCTGTGCTGGGGGAGGGGACAGCCAAATGGCGCTCAAGGGCCAGCACTAGGTATTGCCTTTTTGTTTCCAGGCTTGGGGCAGGGGGCCCTGCTGAGTCTCTCAGCAGTGAGCTTTCAGGTCCCCACGGTCCTGGGCTCACCACTGCTCACCCTTACCAGCCACCTCTCTGTGTCCCTTCTCTCCTCAGGAAGAGCTCTGCCATCAAGGAGGGCGGCACAGGGACAGGCCACATCCATGGACCCCTCTCAAGACAACCCAAAAGCACCAGCAGGGCTGCTCTCCTAAGCTGCAGAGGGCCTAGGAACACCATCCTCTGGGAAGAGCCATGGTGTTTAGGAGGGGCAGCTCCCAGTCATGGCCTGGCCTGGGAGGTGGCAGTGGTTATACAGCCTCCCTAGGCATGCTCAGGGCTGCCGTGCTGCTTGTCAGCCTACCGTGGGGGGCCCAGGGAGCAGCCTGTGCCAACGTCAGCATGGCCCTGGGCCATCGTGGGCCACTGCCAGGGGGCCGCTACTTGAGCATTGGGGACGGTTCTGTGGTGGAGTTCGAATTCCCAGAGAAGAGCGAGGGCATCATTGTGATCTCAAGCCAGTACCCGGGCCAGAGCAATGGGTCAGGGGCCAACCCCATGCTGAGAGTCACCTCCCTGGACACAGAGGTGCTGACCATCAAGAATGTGAGTGCCATAACCTGGGGCAACAGGGGCGGCTTTGTGGTGAGCATCCACTCAGGCCTGCCCGGGCAAGCCCCACTCCACATCCAGCTCATGGATCCTCATGAGACCCCACCTGTGCTGATCGAGGAGCGGAGAGATTTCTGCATCAAGGTCTTGCCGGCCGAAGAGGCCCCTGCCACCCGTGGCGCTGACCAGGTCCACTTCTCAGAGAACCCAATACTGTACCTGCTCCTGCCTCTTATCTTTGTCAACAAGTGTTCGTTCGGGTGCAAAGTGGAGCTTGAGGTTCTAAAGGGGCTCCTGCAGAGACCTCAGCCCATGCTGCTGGGCCTCCTGGGCCAGTTTCTAGTCATGCCCTTCTATGCTTTCCTGATGGCCAAAGTCTTCATGCTGCCCAAGGTCCTTGCTCTGGGCCTCATTATCACCTGCTCGTCGCCTGGCGGCGGGGGAAGCTACCTCTTCAGCCTCCTCCTGGGAGGGGATGTCACCCTGGCCATCTCTATGACTTTCATCTCCACAGTGGCTGCCACTTGCTTACTGCCACTGTCCTCAGCTGTCTACAGCCACCTGCTGAGCATCCACGAAACACTCCACGTGCCCATCTCCAAGATCCTGGGGAGCCTGCTGTTTGTCGCCATCCCCATCGCAGCAGGCGTGCTGATCAAGTCCAAGCTCCCCAAGCTCTCCCAGCTGTTGCTGCAAGTCATCAAGCCCTTCAGCTTCGTGCTGCTCCTGGGCGGCCTCTTCCTCGCCTACCGCATGGGGGTCTTCATCCTGGCAGATGTCAGGCTGCCCATCGTGCTGGTGGGCCTCACCGTGCCCCTGGTTGGCCTCCTGGTAGGCTACTGCCTGGCCATATGCCTAAAGCTGCCAGTGGCCCAACGGCGGACAGTCAGCATTGAGGTAGGGGTGCAGAACAGCCTACTGGCCTTGGCCATGCTGCAGCTGTCCCTCCGCCGCCTTCAAGCTGACTACGCCTCCCAGGCCCCCTTTATTGTAGCACTGAGTGGCACCTCAGAGATGCTGGCCTTGGTCATTGGCCACTTCATCTATAGCAGCCTGTGCCCAGTTCCCTGAGGCCCCTGGGTCAAGCTTTTGCCACCCTTAGCCCCCACCCTCCACCCACTGTCCCCACAGTTCTTGTGTACCAAAGGCCTTTAGTTCTCATGCACTATGCAGTCAGAAAATCCAGGCTTATTTTTTTTACTGGTTTTTTATTCTCCAGCTTTCAGTGCCAAAGAGGCCATGCTGAGTTAGGTAGGTGGGCACTGCCCAGAAAATATATTTCAATAAAAGAGAAGCAAGCTTCGGTCCCTTCCGATCTTTGCCCTTTGGGGCCTGGGTGTGGGGGTAGGAAGGGTGTGACTGGGTAGATGCGGGCCAGGGTGGAGGACCGGCTTCGGTGACATGGTGACCTATGCACAGACTTTCTCTCTCAGCCCTCCTTCCCTTTCATCCCCTCTCTGTGAGAGGTGGGCCTCTGTGTCAGAGAATGAGCGGCGGCAGAATGAGGGCGGAGGTCTGGCTCCCCTGCCTGCTCCTAAACTAAGTTGGCTTTCCACCCCCAGACTAGAAAGGAGGGGGCAGAAGGCCCCTTGGCAGTGGGGCAAGCGTGGCAGGGCGGGGCCCTTTGTGGACTCCAGAGAGACAGTGAGTTGGCGACTGCACAGACCTGCTCCACCAACCGGCAGGGAACTCAGGGTGGGTGAGGCCATAGGCGGGCGAGCAAGCTCCCAGATCAAGCCCACTTGGCCCAACTCGGTCCTCCTACCCATTCTGCACCGTCGCCGTGGGGGACCTGTTAGCCTGGGCTGTCCCGGTGCGTGTGTGAGGCGGGACCACGAGGGGACTCCTCCTCCGCGGGGGTGACAGGGACGGGGCGGACCGGAGGAGGGGCCAGGGCGTTGGGCGCGCCCCTCTCACTGCTTCCGGCGGCGGCGGGCGGTTCCGGCGCGCGCCCGGGGCGGCGGCGGGGGCGGTTGGGGTGCACGCCCGCGGGACTAGACGCCGCCGCGGCCGACATGCAGCTAACGGTGAAGGCGCTCCAGGGCCGCGAGTGCAGCCTGCAGGTAGCGTCGCCGGGTCCCCGCCGCTGGGCCGGCTAGCGCACAACCCCCTCCCCCCACCAGGCGCTGGGCAGGGCCGAGGGCGGGGATGGGCGGGCGGGCCAGCCGCACCCGGGAGGCCCGGAGAGCTGCCCTCAGCAGGGACCGCGGGCTCAACCCTCGCTCCCACCTTCGGCCCGGCCAGGTGTCGGAAGACGAGCTGGTGTCCACGCTGAAACATGTGGTCTCGGAGAAGCTGAACGTCCCCGTGCGCCAGCAGCGGCTGCTGTTCAAGGGCAAGGCCCTGGCAGGTAACTGGGACAGGAGACGCCCAGGTAGCCCCGCAGGAAGTCGGGGGACCGGGTGTCCAGGCCGAGCCAGGGTAGCAGTGTGATGGATGGGGTGGCAGCCACTTGACCCTCGGGTCGGTGGCAGAACCTCCTGAGCCAGATGCCAGAGCTCTTTGAGTCCACCCCCCACCGCTGTGGGTAGACTACATCCATCTCTTTTTGACAGATGGGAAAAGACTCTCCGATTACAGCATTGGGCCCAATTCCAAGCTCAACCTAGTGGTCAAACCTCTGGAAAAGGTGTTACTGGAAGAAAGTGCCGCCCGCAGACTGGCTGAGGCCCCACCCCCACGTCCACCGGCCTGGCAGCTGATTGCCAAAGTTTTGGCCCGCCACTTCAGTGCTGCAGATGCCAGCAGAGTCCTGGATCAGCTACAGAGGGTGAGAAGGCTAGCCTGGGCAGACCCCTCCTGCCCCAGCTGCTCCCAGCCCCTGCCCTTGTGTGCCCCCACTGGCAATCTCTGAGTCCTCCTGGCTTTCTCTCCTCAGGATTATGAGAGGTCCCTGAGCCGCCTGACCCTGGATGACATCGAACGATTAGCTAGCCGCTTCCTGCACCCCGAAGTCACTGAAGCTATGGAGAAGGGGTTCTCCAAATAGGATTCATGGAGTGTGGGGATGAGCCCGGCCAGGCTGCAAGCTGCATGTAGCATTAAATGTGTTCTCATGTTGCAATTTGGCTCATAATAATAATAGCTGGCAGGTACCCAGGTACCTGTACCCAGCTCTTGCTAGGTGCCAGGCACCATTCAAAGCACTTGAACCTGGGTTTGCTCCCGCACCTCGCACAAAAGGTGAGACAGCCGAGGCTCCTAGCAGTCAAGTGGGGGAGCCAGAATCCAAGTCCAGCCAGCTTCTAGAAGTGCCTCAGGATGAGAAGGAGAGAGGGGCTGTTCGGAAGGTTCCGAGGGATGGGCTTTGGCATTTCGTGTTTAGCCCACTGAGAATAAACCCTCAAGTGACTCCTTTCCAGACCTCTGGCAGGTCCAGCATTGGCAGGAAGCCAAGTGACAGCCAGCCCTGGGCCCCTCAGCTGCTGCAGCCAGTGTGCACTCGACGTGGGAAAAGCAGGTTGGGGAGTCGGGGATGAACGTCGCCCAGCTCTGTGGTGTGACCTCAGGCAAGTCCCTGTGCCATGTTGGTCCCCAGCCATTGACTCTGCCCACTGAGGGCCACTCCTTAAACCTCATTCAATTTCCTTCATCCTTACCCTAGCCCCGGGGGGAGGGGGTCTGCAGCAGTCCTCCCCTTTGTGTTCCATAAACAAACTGAGGCCAAAAGGCAAGCAATGGCCACCGTGGCCCAGAGATGGGGTGCCCTGGCCCTTCCTGTCACAGCTCTTTTTTGGGCACCCCCTCTGCTTCTGTCCCTCTGGACACAGGCCGTTCTTGCTCCTTAGGGATGATGGGTGGCTGGCTTGAGGTCACTGATCAATGCAGTGCCAGAGCCAGACCCCTACACCATGCACTCTCCTCTGGTGTGGAAGCGGACCCTCCCCCGCCACGTGTGCACAGGAACTTTTGACCTTGCACACCCCTCACTGCCTGAGAGGAAACCTTGGGATACCAGGGAGGGGGCAGAAGCAGAGGCTGGTGACACTGGTCCTTCCACCCTGCCTGGTGTGTGGGCCCTAGATGTCATCCAGACACCTGCTCCTTGGAGGAGGGTACCCAGGGCAGTCGAGGCTGGAAGTAAGCCATGTGCATAGGAGGACACTCCAGCCCCGCCAACCTCGCTGCGTGAGGCCCTCCTGCCTGGGCCTCATGGGTCCCTGGGCTGGGAAGACAGACTGAGGCCCAATGGGCGAAGGCTTTGAAGAGCAGACAGAAGCTCCTGGCCCCACCTGAGAGCTGGGAGCAAATGGCAGGGCCAGCTTAGGAGCCTGTGTGGTCTGACAGCTCGTGATAGACTTGCCAGTGCTCTCATTTATTTTGAGTCAGGAAGTTTATGTTGAAATTCTAAATAGCACTAAAGGTGAATGTGAGACTTTGATCCAAAAAGGACTATACTAGCTAGGCTGCTTTCGGTTTCCAATAATTGGTTTAACCATAAAGGAAATTGGTTTAAACAATAGAGGAAACTTACTGGTTTACAAAACTGAGAAGTCCAGGGGTATTGGCAACAGATGAACACTTTTACCAAATACCCAGTTTCTTCCTACCTCCCCTCTGCACTCTGCAGTGTCTGCTTCATCCCAGGCCGCCGCCTCAGGATCAAAAGATGGCTGCCTGCTGCTCCCACTGAATCCCTCATTCACAGCCAGCAAGGAGCACCTTCCAGCAAGGAGCACCTTCACACCCTGTAGTGTAGCTTCTTTCTCACACTTCTTTCCCACCTCCAGCAAATAAACGCTGTCCTCTCATTGGTCAGAACTGGGTCGTGCCTCCAATCATTTTGGCCGGGTGTGGGGCGAGCTGGGTGGTGGGACGCCAGCCCCCTGGATACCCATGGGCTGTGGGAGGGAGAGGGACAGTCTCAACAAAAGTCAGGTCCTCAGGGAAGGCTGAACGGTGGCCCCAAACAGCAGCTGTCCACTGCAGGGGAGTGGCACATGCATATTTCAGACAGACCCTAGAGGTGGTCATTGTTGAGTCTCTTGTTGCCAGTGACTCCCAGCTTGGGGGTAGCAGAGTCACCTGGTATTTAGGAGCCATCTGCTGGGCAGTTGGAAATGGGGTCAGGAACTCAGCAGGGAGACACAAGTGGAGTCTTCAGGGTGTATTATGGGAGCACTGCTGAAGGAAGTGCTGACCGGGACTCGGGCCCAGTCTGATTCCAGAGCCATCTGCAGCCTTCTACAACGATGGTTGGGAGTTATCTGTAGACAGGACATCCTAGACACTGTGACGGCAGATAAGGTGGCTTCCCAGAGAGTGCGGCATGAAGGAGGGAGGACTAGGTCTTGAGGATCAACTGGAGATGTAGAGGCCAGGAGCATCTCCAGATGAAAGGCCACAGGGAGGGCTCAGTCAGAAGTCAAGAATGCCCTTCACACAGGGGAGGTTGGTTGTCCAGTGCTGCTGAGAGGCAAAGTGAGAGAGCAGGATGGAGCCTCCTCTGTGTTAGTAACAAGAAGGTTGTCGGTGATGTTGTGGGCAAGAAGCAGTTGCAAGGGGGAGGGGAGGAGGCAGTGATAGTGACCGGGGAACCATCAATTCTGAAGCTTGTGCATGGCACAGCAGGGATAGGCAGGTGGGGAACAGAAGGTGGGAGAGGGAGGAAATGTAGCAGGTGTGAGAGATGGGATGAGTCCCGGGTGTTTAGGGGCCAGGAGGCTCTGGTCTAGGCCCTGTGTGTCCTGAAGACTAGCGACTTCACGTGAGGATGGAGCAGCCACAGGCTGCACTCTGCCTTGGCCCCTGGAGTCTGGGGATGGCCCCATGTCCACCTGCAGGCCCCACATGCTGACATCCTTCAACAGGCAGCAGAATGTTTTACTGCAAGCCCCTCGTAGCCAACTGTCCACCCAGGAGGTGGGTGCCTCCCTGTCCCCTGCCTACTGTGAGGCCCTGAGACCCATCACCTCGAGGAGGGGCCTTGAGCAGTCCTCGACCCCCAGGGATATGATGCAGCTTGCAGGCCCTGTTGTGATCACAATGACACTAGGAGAAGACAGGATAAGTGGTGGCCTCTCAGACAGAAATGGTGTGGCACCTGGACTGAGATTCTAGTGGTGCCATTTCCCAAACGCCCAGGGAGGAGGGGCAGACTCAGAATGAAAGCAGCATTTGCTTTGGGGTGGGCTTGTTGAGTTGGAAGTGGCCAAGTGACAGATTAGCTGTGCCCACAATTTGCTGGCACCTTTCAGGCCCCCCGTGCACACCTGGCCAAAACCAGGCCTTGCCAGCTCCAACAGGTCCAACAGGGGCACTGCTTAGCCAGGCCAGGTACCCCTGAAGCAGATGAAACAGCTGTGGCCAGGCTCCGACCACAAAGCTTTCAGAAAAAGCTTGCAGGAGAGACAACGGATCTGTCCACCTCCAGGGCCCAGCTAGAGTTGCGTCCCTAAGCTCCCGGGGACTTGACCCCCTTCCCACCCTCTCAGGGTAACCAAATGACCCTGGCATTCCTCATTCCTCGCCCTCTTCTGCCCCCACTCTCCTCTTTTTTTCCACTTCATTGCTCCTTCCTTCTCTGGCTCCTTTGCTGGTTCTTCACACACACACACACACACACACACACACACACCACTTTAATGTTGGGGGGCTCCAGGGCTCTGTTCCTGGAGACCTTCTCTTCTCTCAGGGGAGCTTGTCCACCTTCACTCCCGCATCCTAGCCCTCTCTCCCTCTGAGCTCCAGGCCACATCTCCAGGGTGTGACTCTGAGACAGCTCCTGGCTCTCCTGCAGACACCTCGTTCATGCCTTTAGCACACATTCACTGGGTGCCTGTCATGTCCCAAATGCTGGCAACACTGGGACTGGACAACACAGTTCCCTCCCTCTTGGCACCCACATCAGCCTGCCTCGATGAATGGCAATGCCATTCAGCCAAGCTTTTTTTTTTTTTTTTTTAAGCTGAGCCATCCTGCTACCTGTTGGCAGCTCAGTGGCTGCTCAGCTCGGGCTGGACTCGAACCGCTGTTGCTCAGAGCTCAAACTCTTGAGCGAGCTCTTAACCAACTGAGCCATCAGCCAAGCTTTTGATGACAGGAAGCCACTTTTGCCTCTCCCAACTCTCCCTTCTCCATAGGCAATCAGGGAACAATATTTTTGGAATAGTCCAGAGCAGTTGCCTTGCAGAATGTTCCAGAATCTGGATTTGCCTGATTCCTTCCGCATTAGATTCAGCTTAAGCATTTTTTGTTTGTTTTTAAAGATTTTTATTGGGGAATTGGGGGGATGGGAACAGTGCTGGGGAATTGGGGGAAGGGGAACAGACAAGTTGCTGTCGTTTTGTTCTTCAGTCTAGTTGTGGAGGACGTGGCTTCACTGGCCCAAGTTGGCACCATCATTGCGCTCTTCCCAGGCGAGGCAGATCAGTTGCCGGCTTCTGGACTGCCGCTCACTGCGGCTGCTAGCTGCTCATGCTGGCTGCTGACTACACACGGTAGCCCATGGCAACCCATTGCCACAGGGGCTTCAGCCTATGCTGTCGCTGGCGACACGGCAGCCCAGCTCCAGTTTGAGCTGTTGTTCAGCATCTTAGCTGTCGAGGGCAGTGTCACTGGCCCTCATATGTGGGATCCGAACCGAGGCCCTCTGGCGTCCCAAGCCGGTTCTTAACCATCGCACCACTCGGCCGGCCCAGTTTAAGCGTTTTTGACTGGAGCACCACCAAGGGCAGGCTGTGTCTTTCCCTCTCCCCCTGCACCCCCCCCCAACATCAGGAGGCACTGGGGTCAGGCTGTCCCGCTGTTGGGAAGGCTTGGTTGGTTTGATCACGTGGTCAAGATAGAGGCTGCCTTGACCACGTGATCACATCCTAAGAGTAAGGCACTCCAGACTCATCTTTTTATTTCCTGTCCCAGCCCTGGAATCAGCCATTTCTTCAAGGAGCTCTGGTTCCTTTTAGTGGAGAATGGTATTGAGGGACCAAGGTCTGGGTGCAGGCTGTGTTCATTGCTACTGGGGTGTCATTGCTTCTAGACTCTTTCAGTGGACAAAACTAGGAAATTATATATATATATATATATATATATATATGTATTTTATTGGGGAATTGGGGCAGGGGAACAGCGTTGGGGAAATCGGGGAAGGGGAACAGACAAGTTGCTGTCCTTTTGTTCTTCAGTCTAGTTGTGGAGGACATTGCTTCATTGGCCCATGTTGGTATTATCATTGCGCTCTTCCATGGTGAGGCAGATGGGTCGCCGGTCACTGGACCGCTGCTCACAGTGGCTCTTGGCAGCTCACATCAGCCGCTGGCTGCTCACGGTAGCTTACGGGAGCCCACTGCAGCTCCATTGCAGCCTATGCGGTCGCCGGCAACTCACAGCAGCCCAGCTCCAGGTCGAGCTGTTGTTCACCATCTTAACTGTAGAGGGCAGTGTCACTGGCCCTCATGTGGGATCCGAACCAGGGCCCTGCTGCTCAGAGTTGGCATCCCAAGCCAACTCCTAACCAACACACCACTCGGCCGGCCCAGGAAATATATTTTTAAGAGTTCATACTGCAATCCTCAATTTCAATCCATCATCACAGTTCTTTGTCACCTTCCCTTATTCCACAGTGAGAATTCTCATTCCCGACAGCATAGATATATTTACTCATTTGCTCTACCAGATAGAGTCTGTCTTAAAGTACACCCAAAATAGCTTCACAGTCACCTCGTCGCTACTGTTGCCAACAACAAACAACTTAAGAGTAAGGCCAGTGCCTTTTGTCCTTAGAATACATCCCTGAAGGGAGTACAGTCAGACTGTAGAGTTTAAAAGGCAACTGAATTATTTTCTCTGTGTGGTTTTGTTATAAATTGGATATGCAGTTAGTCTCATTTGTTTTTGTTTTTATTAAATTTTAGCATTTGATCTTTTTCACTCTTTCAAATGTAATTTTGGACACGTAAAATATTACATGGTTTAAGGTCAAAACTACACAAAATGCCATTCCCATGTCAACCTCCTACAGGTGACCATTTTCATTAGTTTGGGGTTTCTCCTTCTTGTGTCTTTTTCCCAATAAGTATGTGTGTCTGAGAGTGTGTGTGTGTCCTTTGCACTCTGCTTTTTTTCACATAACAATGTATCCTGCAAATCACTTAATTTTTCTTATTAGAGATTTTCATTCTTTTTTTTTTTTACTACTGCTTAGGACTATTGTATGAAGGCGCCATAGTTTATTTCACCAGTTCCCTGCTGGTGGACATATACGTTGTGTCCAATAACTTTCTATTACCAATTATGTTACAATGAGTAACTTTGTGCATATAATATTTCATATTTGTGAAGTAACTTCCTACCTGCAGATTGCTGGGTCCATGACAGTGATAGAGTTTTGTACTTAGAAATACTGTTTTATTCAACAAGCAACAAACTACCTATTGCATAAACTGCACTGAACAAAAAAAAACAAAGGTACCAGAGATGGTATATAGAAGTGAACAAAATAAGGTTATAATTTCAGATTATTAGAAATGCTATGCAGCAAATTAAAGTGGGCAAATGTGATGAAGCATGCCAGGGGATAGTATGTTAGACTGGTGATCCAGAAGTCCCCTCAGAGGTGACATTGGAGCCAAGATCCTAATGACAAGAAACAGCCAGTATGAGAAAGTTTTGGGACAGTCTTCCAAATAGAAGAGTAAGTGTAAAGAGCTGGGGGTGGGTCACCCCTGGTCAGGAGGAGAGAAAACCCCCAAAGGTTGCAGAGAATGAGGAAGCAGGCAGGTGAGGGTCAAGTGTGGAGGAACTGGGAGCTTTGGAGGAAGTGTGGAGGTCACCCAGGGCTTTTATACCTGTGGATCCTAAGAAGATACCTACTAAGAAGGGCTCCTAGTGGATAACTGGGTTCAAAAAAAGGAAGAAAAACAAAACAAACACACAGAGCCTAGCAGCTGTTTCTAAACAGGGGCCTTTCATGTAAGCCCTGCTTCAGGGAGAAGCATTTACTGAACTGCCTGCCTGTACCGTTTTCCTGCCATTTGAGCCAGCCCTTATAAAGTAGTTCCTGGAATCCTATTTCAACAAATAAGACTGAGACTTTCCCCATCCAATCAGAACTGTGCAAATACACCCTCATCAGCATCTTCATCCACCAATCAGAGCAGCTTCATTCTGACCAATCAGGACAGTGCTTTTCGGACCAATCAAACTGTGAGGACTTGAAGTGTCATTTGCATGAGGATGGACCAATCAGGGACCAGGGGCAGGACTTACTTCTGTCTTGGAGAGTGTACTTTCCCTTTACACCAAAGACTCAAGGGTGTGTTTCCCAGGCTGGAGCTGAAACACTGAAGAAAAAATACCAGTGGACCAGAGCAGAGAAGAGCCAAGTGGAACAGAACAAGGCAGAGTGGAGCATACTGGAGTGGGGCAAAGCAGAGCTGTCTAGCCAGAGAGGGTCCTCACTCCAGGGCCACCTCACCCCAGAGCCACCTCACAGCCGTGCTGTTCCACAGCCCTGTTGTCTCATAATTGACCTGTAACACTATTGAACATTCTCACAGCCGGGCTGTGACACAATTAAGCTTTTTTGCACTGAATAAATTGTTCTTCTTCACTGCACCCCAAACTGGGGATTCCTGATGATGTTGAATTGGCACCAACAACCATGAGTTGAAATAAGCTACAGCAAAGAGTTTAGATTTGATTCCAAGGGCAATGGTAAATCGTTTTAGGATTTTAGGCAGGGATGTGATATGATGTGATTTATGTTAAAAATTAAGACGTGATTCTTCTGTGTGGAGACAGGCTCTAGCGGAGCAAGTGTAGAATAAGACCAGACAGAAAGCTGTTCAGGGAGAGATGGTGGCTCCCACTAGAGACTAGCAATGGAGAGGTAGAAAAAGTGGACTGATGAGGGTCTGTTTTGAGGGGAGATCCAACAAGGTTTGATGATATAGCTCAGCTTTATGTCCTTCCTTATGATTATAAAAGAGGGAAATAGAAAACTAACATTGACAATCACTGTCAGAAATGTCATGTCACTTTAAAAACTTATTTTTGATTAAAAATGTCATATAAGATCACTGTCAAAAATCTGTGGGCAAACACAAAAAGGAAGTTATAACCCACAGTGCCATTACACAGAGGTAACAAGTAGTGTTTACATTTTGGTGTATTGTTCTAAGTTTCAGTGCATGTACGCAGTAATTTACTAAATTAGGATTTTAGTGATTTTAGTTTTGCATTCTGAGTTTTCACATATGACATTAGCCCTGTTCCCACTGCCACTACTTTATCTCAGGTCCCTATTGTTTCCCTCCTTGCCTCTGTTTTGGTCTCCCTGCTGTCAGGCTTGACCTTCACACCACCCACTTAGTTTCTAAAATGCAGATATGATTGGGTCGTCGCCCCCTTTAAAGTCCCCTTTGGTTTCCCCATCTACAATACATGGGCTATGAGGATGGGATGCAGAGCAGTATCCCTTGTGTTATCGGACCTCACCTCCCTCAAATCACTGGAAGTACGTTGAGCCACACATCTCTTGGGGACGGACATTGGGCCCAAGGAAGAGAGACAAGGCGGGAAAGCAGTCACATGTCTGGTGCACTACACGAGGCTGGTGGAGGGAGGGCTAAGGCAGGGAGGGCTTAGGCGGGCACACTGGGAGTCACATGTTGCTCTTACGGGCGGAGCTTCATGAGGGAGTGCTCATTGGCTAGGCCACGGTTGCGGGGCAGGTTGGCGGGAACTCACCACACACCCGGAGGCCTTACTAGGGTCTGGTTGCTGCAGGCCTCCTAGGCGGAGTCAGTGCGAAGGGGCAGAGCTTCCTCAGGAAGGAGTCGCAGTTCCTCAGCCTCCCGCGGAGAGCGCAGTCGGTCGGTTAGACCGGCTCTCCGAGGGCGGGGTGGGAGGCGGAGCGCCACGGCCATGCAGCAGGCAGCGCGCGCGGGCTGCACCGGAGCTGAAGGCCAGGCCGGCCAGGGCGGCCCCAGCGGTGCGGCCACGGTGGCCCCGGCATCTGGCGGAGCTGCTCGTGTCACGCGAGCACAGCATGCCCCAGGGCCGAGCGAAAATGCAGGGTCCACGGCCAGAAGGCCGGGAAACCGACCACATATATTATATCCTACCCGAAGGGACAGCGGGGAATACGCTGGGGGCTTTCTGCGGGGAGGGGGCGTTGGGTGCAGAGGGATGGACGGGTCGGGGGTGGAAAGGGGAACAGAAGGAACCAGGGTAAGCATGGGGGTATACAGGCCAGGAGGAGTCTGGAGGGGGAGAAGAAATGAGAGCAGGTGGGTAACGGGGTGGCTGGGGGCGGGGATTAGTGCCAGGGGTGGTCTGGGAGGGGTGGAAGCAGTCCTAAGGCAGTGAGACTAGTCAAAGTGGCCAGAGAAGGAACCTGAGGCACAAAGTCTGTGTGGATGGTTCCTTGACCGAATCTGCAGCGCCCTCAGTGTGCCTTTCCCGTCCCCTTTGGAGGCTGACATCGCCTGTGGGTCTCTGGCCCCAGATGCGGAACCCCATCCAGGGGCGGTGCGGAAGGAGCTCACAGTGAGCGGCAGCGTCCTAGCGGTGTAAGATCTAGAAAGGGGCAGGAGGCCGGGGTGGGGGGCGGGGCAGGGCCAGTCTCTGCCGAGAGGCGCTTTATGGGAGACGTGGAGACACTCAAGGGTTAGGTCTAGGGGAGGGACTTGGTGCAGTATAAGGGGGGGTGTTGTAATGGAGATGGCAAAGGGTTCAGTGTAATAGATGCCTGCGGGGCAGAGCAAGGATGGGGAGGGGTCACCACCTCTAATTTGATTTTCTTTTTTTCCTCACGTTTAGCCGCTGGAGAGCTGATGATTCTCGCCTCCTACGAATTTCCATCATCAACTTTCTTGACCAGCTTTCCCTGGTGATGCGGACCATGCAGCGCTTTGGGCCCCCTCTTTCTCGCTAGGCCTGAGCTAGGAAAAGGGGGCTGAGGCCCAACCTTGTGTCCGGTCCTAGGCAGTGGATCCTTCCAACGACAGTGATTATTGCAAGTAGTTGCCACTTTATTGTGGAGCCCTAAATCTTTTGCCTGTACTGGCCCTTGGGCACTGGAGGTTCACTTCATTTGTTTGGTACTTAAGTGCTGATCACTGCAGAAAACAAAACTGAGCTACTATTCCATGTCTGACTTTCTTTTCGAGTACAGCACCTAATATTCTTGCTTTGGTCCCAGGGTTGGAGGAGAGGTCTGGGATTCAGATATTCAAGCAATACAAGGTAACTGAAAACAATTTAGGAAATGGAAGATGGGTCCTGTCGTTCAGTATTAACTACTGTCAACATTTCAGAATGTTTCCTTAGTTTTATAGCTGTATTTATATAGTAAATGTATAACAATAATACATAATGTATAATATTTTGCATTTTTATTGATATTTTTCATCTAACATGAGCTTTTCCACTAAAAATTCTTCAAAAGCATTATTGAATGGAGGCATAAAAATACAGTGTAATGTAATTACTGGCCATTTAAATTATTTTCAATTTTTGTCCTATTATAAGTAACGGATGAGTCAAAGGAATTCTTGTATATAAATCTTTGCATGATTGTTTCTGTAAGACAGATTCCAAGAGGTAGTCTTACTGCGTTAAATATTTATGATTTATTTTTTAAAGCTCTCAATCTACAGTGCAAAATTGCTCTCCAGAAAATGTACTCTCCCACCAGAATGCTGGTTTCCCACATCCTTGTCACTGCTTGGTCTCCTTGGCAAACATTGTTAAAAACTTAGTTTGCATGAGAAGAGCAAACAACCCAGAAATACTAGAATCAGAGTCTTGTGGGCTCATTGGCCGTGTCTCAGGTCAGTGAAGAGAAGTGCTGGGACAATTGGTTAGGCCTTTAGTTGGAAGGAATGAGCTCCCTGTAGAATACATTGCCGTGCTTGCTAAAGTCACTTATTCTAGCAGCTATTTTATAGGTGCGATCAGATTTTCTCCAAGATGATGTTTTCTCAGAATAAAGGCAATTTTAGTTCCTTTTCAACTTGGATGCCTTTTATTGGTTAGTATCTTTTCTCGTTATGGGGTTGGATTTCCCTGCTTCTCTGCATGCCTGGTAATTTTAGATTGGATGCCAGACATGATTTTCCCTTGAGGGCTAGATATTTTTATAGGCCTAGACACATGGTTTGAGCTTTGTTCTGGATGCTGGAAACAGTTGGATCCTTTAGCGTCTGGCTCTGAAGATTTGCTGCGTGGGCCCTTTCAGCGTAGCTTTTTTTTTTCCCCACACGCTGATGCAAGACCCTTCCTTCTGAGCGCCCTGCCCGATGCCTCCGAATTGTGAGGTTTACCATTCTGGCCGGTGGGGACAGCCACTAGTGCCTGTCCTGCTTGAGCGCTGGGCATCGTCCACTTTCATCCTTTCGGAGGGTCCTTCCCCCGGCCTCACGTAATTTCCTCACGCCTGTGTTGATCAGTGGTCTGTTGAATACTCCAGTGGGACCATCCACGGGTGTGGAGGGTCTTCTCCCCCTGCCACGCTCTTCTCTCTGGTCCTCTACCCTGCCAGCTCTAGGTGCTGAGAATTTCAGTTCCAGTTCCATCTCCTAAACTCGGGGTGTCCATTGGGCTCTGCCAGGAAACTCCTCTCCCTTCAGAGAGTCAGCTGGGGCAAATGCATGGCTGACCTCTTGTTTCTCATCTCCCAGAGATCACTGTCCTTCATTGACTGATACCCGGTTTCTTTACAGCCTATTTCATATACTTTTTTTTATTGTGAAATACACATTTTTTAAATTAGGTTCAGCTGTACAACACAGTGCAATAGTTATACTTTCTACCCCTCGAAGTGACAACCCCCCTCCTCCAATCCACTGCCCCACTTCCCCCCCCCCCAATATCATACATATGTGTATTACAATTCCATTCACTCCACTCCCCAGGCTACACTCCATGACTATATATAGATTCAGCTGTACAACACAGTGCAATAGTTATACTTTCTACCCCTCGAAGTGACAACCCCCCTCCCCCAATCCACTGCCCCACTTCCCCCCCCCCCAATATCATACATATCTATTACGGTTCCCTTGACTCCACTCCCACACTATACTCCACTATTTCATATACTTTGTGTGCTTGGGGATGTCTTTCAAGTAACTGGCAGGGTAAATCCGGTCACTGTTACTGCACATGCGTGAACAGAGCCTGCCATTGTAGAATGTGGAGACCTCTGACATTGTGAGCTGGAGGGAGAGATGGGGATGGTGGCAGTGGTCATGATGATGGCAATGAAGAATCTCGCCTGACAGTATGCAGCAGTTGTAGTGGCTATGAGGGTCTCTTTTAACCTTTTTTTTAAAGATTTTATTGGGGGGCTGGCCAAGTGGCACGTTGGTTAAGAGTTGGCTTGGGACGCCAGCTCTGAGCAGCAGGGCCCCGGTTCAGATCCCACATGTGAGCCAGTGACTCTGCACCCTCGACAGCTAAGATGGTGAACAACAGCTTGACCTGGAGCTGGGCTGCCGTGAGTCACCGGCGACGGCACAGGCTGCAGCTCCTGCTGCAGTGGGCTGCCATAAGCTACCATGAGTGGCTGGCAGCCGGCTGAGATGCCGTGAGCCGCCATGACTGCCTAACCAGGGAAGAGCACAAGGATAACACCAACATGGGCCAGTGAAGTGAAGCCCTCCACAACTAGACTGAAGAACAGAAGGACAGTAACTTGTCTGTTCCCCTCCCCCAACTTCCCAATACAATCTTAAATAAATAAATAAATAAATCAGACTTAAGACCTTAATTATTGATGACGGATAGAAGAGAATTTAGCTCTTTTATACCACGATCCACTCTGCTTCCACTCCACCTCCTTCCTAAATGGTGCTATTCACTTCTTAGGGTTTCTTTTTCCCCTGAGGTTAAAAACTGCCTAGTTTGTCATTGACTTAGTTCCTGTAATGTCAAAATGGTCGTTTTTAAAACCATCTTCCTTGGCATTCTCTGTCCTTTACCTGCCTGGTTCTTTCCAGGCTATCTGCCCACAGAGCTGTCACCCTGGAACTTCCCTTTGAGCATGAATCCTTATCCTGGATCATGCAGCTTTCTCTTTACTCTTTTTTTTTATTGGGGAATTGGGGGGATGGGAACAGGGCTGGGGAATTGGGGGGAGGGGAACAGACAAGTTGCTGTCATTTTGTTCTTCAGTCTAGTTGTGGAGGGCGTTGCTTCACTGGCACAAGTTGGCACCATCATTGTGCTCTTCCCGGGTGAGGCAGATCAGTCGCCGGCTTCTGGACGGCCACTCACTGCGGCTGCTGG
>NW_017732718.1:91407-119223 GCF_001890085.2 Hipposideros armiger | reverse complement strand
CTGTGGAGGGCAGTGTCACTGGCCCTCATATGTGGGATCCAAACTGGGGCCCTCTGGCGTCCCAAGCCAGTTCTTAACCATCGCGCCACTCAGCCGGCCCTCTTTACTCTTTTATCTCTTCTTTTTGTTAACTTATTTGTGTTTGAAGTCCGGTTTAGTGAGATCTAATTCCCATACTAGAAACTCCCTCCTTTTAAGGTATAGAGTTCTAGGACTTTTGGCAAACACATACGGTTGTGTAACGATCCTATCGCCACAGTCTACTGCCTGGCCCCACGGATGGACTGCTGAAGCTGCTTGTGGCTTTAACACCTCAATCAGGTCATGGAACACCTCTGTTCCAAACCCACCCTGGGCTACCCTCACTCAGAGACACAGCCAAAGCCTTCACATTGGCCTACGGAGTGCTATACAATCAGGGCTGCGTCCTCTCTGGCGTCCTCCACTCCCCTTTCCAGCCTGCTCACTGATCCGGCCACTTTGGCTTCATCCCCTTTCTGAGACACACCAGGCCATTCCTGCCTCAGGGCCTTTGCACTGGCTCTTTCCTGGCTGGAACACTTCCCCAGGGGATCCAACTGGCACACTCAAATATCATTCCTGGCCTCTCTATTTAAAATTGCATCCCACTTTCTCCCCACCTGCATTACCTTAACAGGTGTGTGTGGCGAGGTAAGAAATAGGTAGGCACATCATGAAGGAGATACAACTGGGACAGAAAAGAGTTGTCAGATATGAAGGAGTTTGGGTGCAGTGCAGCCACTAGAGGGCTCTGAACAGAGCGGGACAAGATCCACCTTCTCTTTCCAGGATCCCAATGCCTCCCATGTTGAGAAAAGGCTGAGGGCGGGCAGGGCAGAAACAGGGAGACTGGCATCCAGGCAAGAGACATGGGTGCTTGGACCAGGCTAGGGGCAGTGGAGGTGGGAAGAAGGGAACAGATCCTGAATGGATCTTGAAGGTAGAGCCACCAGCACTTGCTGATGGATTGGACATGGCCCTGGGCTTCCTTAAACCCTCAGGAACCCGGCAGTGCATTACAACTTCCTCCCACAAAGGGAGTCCAGCTCATCTGGTTTTTACCAGTCTCCCCACTTGTTTCCCATGTTTACCAACCACCCACCTGCCCCAAGGGCAAAGCCACACACTGACTCCATTTTCCCACCATTTAATTAGGGGAAAAAAATTACATGAACAAAGGAAAACTCATGCAACAAAAGAGGAGAGAATTGGGTTTCCGGGACCATGAGACGGGGCCAGATTCCTCAGAAGAGGCAGAACAAAGGAGTAAGGCACTGCCGCCTCGGCCCCTTGGGGCAGGTGCAGGACAGGGCAGCTGAGGATGAAGGGGTCCAGGGCAAGTGCAGACAACACCGCGGGAGTTTGGCAGTAGGGCCGGGAGGAGAGGTCTGGGGCCCCTAGACCCAGGTCAGGCCCTGGCGCATGCCTGGTAACAGCTCTCCAGGTGCTCAGAGAGAACGGGGCCCTGTGAGAACATACAATCCAACTCCCAAGAAGTTTCGAGGGGACCCCTTGGCACAGCCACAGTCCAAGGGCAGCTTCGGGGGCATCAACCCACCCCAAGTGCTGCTGGTGCCGAGGCCCCCTTCTCGGAATGGGTGGGGCCAGCCATGGCAAGGGTGAGGCGCCAGAAGCTAAGCCAAGGCTGACAGTGTCATGAAGGAGCCAGGACGACTCAAGGAGGGAAGGTGAGTGAGGCTGGCAAGATCCCGGGAGGACACATATTTATTTACACATGGAGATGGTGAGGTGGAGATAAATTAAATAAATAGGTGGTTGGGGGTATAAATAGCAAGGAGGGCAGGGGCTGTCACAACCCTGGGCACAAGGGCAAGAGGCTGGGGGTATTGCTGCTGCTGGGGTGGGGGGTTTGGTCCTGTCACCCTCTCCCCGCCTGCAGGGCCCAAAGCAAGGCACTAATGAAGGGGACCCAGGTGTGCCAGGGGCATAGTGGCCCAGTGACCACACCCGTGCCCCCAAATCCCGGGCTCAGCCCTGAGCCCCAGGCGAGACCCCACCCCCATTGATGGGAGGACGGCCCAGGACTGAGCAGGCCCCTCCTCACCGGCTCTGCCACCCTTAGCTGTTGCTGGTCATGAGGCTCATGATCTGTTCCAGCTTCTGGCGCAATTTATGCTTCCGACAAGAGGCGTCTCGGTCCAACGCGGTGAGAACCTGGGGGTAGGAGGGCCCCAAAACTGTGCTCCAGGGGAGGGGCCAGCTCCTCCTGGGCAATGAGCCCCCCCCCAGCTTGAGCTGTTCCCTCCCTCTCAACTTAGCACATCCCTCCTCCCCATGGGCCCTGGGCACATGGGAAAGGCTCCAACCTCTCACCTCTGAACACACCCTCCAGCTTCTCCTTGACCCCAAATCCTCCTCCAGCTGCAGAATTTTCTTCTCTGCACAGCCAGAGTGCAGCCCCTCCCAATAGTGGTCTGGAAATCACGGTCACTGATTTCTCCTTCCCCATCCCCTCCTAACTACCCCCTTCACACCTCTCTTGTCCAGCTCTCCATGATCTGGTCGGCAAAACCAGCCAGTGTCCTCAGGCCCCTCTCCCTTGATGAGCAGCAGCACCTGACAGCCGATCACTCCCTCCTCCCTGACCCCCCCCCGGGGGGGTCCTCACACACGGCCCAGGGTCAGCTCAGCACTCTTGAGGTCCCTCCCACCCTGCTGGCCACCCCTCCTCTGTCTCCACTGTCCGCCCCCACTCTTCTCTGTCACCTCTGAGTGTCCCAGGGCCCCAGGGTTCAGTGCTTGGGTCGCTTCTCCCTCCCCATCAACTCGGCCGGCCCTGCTGAGCTGGGATCTCAGGGCCATGTTCTGGCTCACGAATTCTTACCTCCAGCCAAGAACACATCCTGAGGTCCACACCTCTATGTCCCTTGCCTACTGACACACCGAGTCACAAATCCCACAGGCCCTACAAAGGGCTGACCATGCCTACCTTCTGGCCCCACCCCATCATCCTGGCTCTCCCCACCCTCAACTTTTGCCCTAGCCAGTGGTTTCTCTTCTGAGTGCCTCAAACCCCAGCATCTAGAAGAGGGTCACCTGTGCTGGTCCAGGGGCCTGCTCGGGGGAGGGATCGTGAGCAACCTAAGAGATGGGCTCCCTGTCCCCTGCACTTCCTTGTGGCACTCTTTGACCGCCACCAAGCCCCCGCCTTTGCCACACCAGAGGCAGCACATACCTCCTGGCGGTACTTGGTGACATAAAAGTACAGCTCACTGAGTGCGCTTAGGACACTAAAGTCGCTGGCATGGAGGCGGGACTGCTCCACCAGGTAGGCGTCCATGTCCTGGTCACTGATGGATGCCATCTTTGCAATGTCCCGGTAATACCTGTTGGGACCCTGAGTAGGTCATGTGGGCAGGTGGCACAAAAGCCAAAGCCCCTGCCCTGACTGCTAGGCCAGGCTCTGGGCCTTTCTCCTGTGGATGACCCACTTCAGACAAACCAGCCCAGAGAGGGGCAGCTGCTGCCTCCCTCAGCCCCCAGCAGTCTCCCCTGGGCTGCCTGGCCCTGCCTCCCCGCAGCATGGAGCACCAGGTGGGGCCCACCTCTCCACCCAGCTCTTGTAGTTCGGGATGTCCTTGGCATAGAGCAGCTTGTTGGAGGGGGAGTCCTTGCCCAGCCGGTGCTCTGACGTGGAGCAGGAGTCCATGAAGGTCTGGGCCACCACCGACAGGCAGGCGTCCGTGATGCTGCTCTTGTGGATGTCAAACACGAACTGTGGGTTCTTGATCACGTTCACCCAGAAGCGCAGTGGCAGGCTGGACAGAGGGACACACATTGGCAGCTCTCTAGTCTCCCCATGAGCACCTCCCACCACTGTTCCTGTCTGGCCAGGCCACGTCTCACCCAGAGCAGCAAGATTGACCCATCGAGGGTTAAGGGCCTTTGTGTTAAGTTTCTGCCAGACTTCCCGCAGTGAACACAAAAGTAAACAGCTACCACCTGGGCTGATCCACTAGCATCTCTGCCCTGGGCAAGGCCCTGGTGGCTAAGGGCCACCCCTGGGTGCTGGCCCCACTACCAACCAGCCACATGCCCCGCAGAACCCACCTCCAAACTGCACTCACTCGCCCTCTTTGCTTGGTGGCACCATGGATGCCAGTTGTCTCCTGCCTGCACAACCAAGCCAGCCCCATCAGTAACCCTGCCCCTGTAGTCCCTGGGTCTTGGCAAATCCACCAGCATCTTCCAACCACCCGCCTCCAGAGGGCCTGCAGCCAGGCACAGGGCAGTACCAGTTGCTCTTCCAGGTGTGGCGCACATCAGGGTCACTGATCTGGCGCTGGTCAGCCTGCTCGTCCAGGAAGTCAAACATGTACTTGATGGCCAGGGGCAGGGCCGAGCCCCGGTGCGCCGTGCTAAACACGGTTTCAAAGAGGTCGTCCACAAACTTCTGCAGTGTGCCCTGCGGGGGTGCAGCAGAAACAGGCTGTGAGGGAGCCAGGTTGGGATGTCCCCACAGCAAGACAGACGGGGGACAGAGGCTTGGAAATCATCAGGGCTTCCCTGCAGGGCCAGCAGCCCTGAGGCCAGGGTGGCACGGGGCAGGCCCACACCTTGGTGGCCAGCAGTCGTGTCAGGTAAATCTCCGAGACCATCTTGCTGCCACGGTCCCCCTCACGGTGGTCGACATGGTCATGGTTCTTCACGAGGTGCCACAGCTTGGTGCCCGTCTCCTGGTCAGGTGTGATCATGGGTGCCCGAGAGCGGAGGCTATCAGGGCTGCTGGCTGTGCGGAGCAAGCTCTCTGGGGCAGAGGACCAGTTCGCCCCTTAGGCCAGTGGCGCCACACCAGCCATCGCTGGAGCTATTGCCCCACTCTGTCCCAGGAGCCCAGCAGACTGAGGGAAGCCTGTGGGAAGCCTGTCTGTTCTTTCTGGCCCACCCCACTTCTAGGCTATAAGGAACTGGACCTCCCAAGGGCAGGGCCCACAGAGGCCACCAGAGTCAAGCTGGCTGCTCAGACAGAGGCTCCCCATGATGGCTGACACAGCCTCAAAGGGCAGAGGGCCAGCAGAGGGCACCACACTGAGGACACCTACCGTAGCGGCTGAGGGAACGGGTGAAGGTGAAGGAGTTGGCCATGTTATAGGCAGACACTTGTTTGGGCATCAGTGCCACCAAGGAACCATCTGTCACCTGGAGACCCCAGAGACAGAGAAGGGCAGTGCAGGAGGCCAAGAAGCCACGGGGCCCTGCAGTGTGCATGTGGAACAGTTCCCGAGGCTCCCTGAGCTCGAGGGCCAGAAAGGAAAGGAGCCAGGCCCTCTGCTCCCATGTCCTCAGGGCAGGGCCACAGCTCCCAGCTAGCCCTGTGGTGAGTGGGCCCCCAGCCCCTCACCTGGTAATGGGCCAGCGAGTTGACTCTCTTCCAGTCACACTCGATCTTGGTGGTGACATCCTCATCCTGGAGAATGATGCGGGCCATGCGGCCCTGGCGCCACTCTGCGGGCCACAGGCAGCCCTTGAGGTCCTGCTCAGTGTCTCCCGAGACCCTGGGCCCAGTCTACTCAGAGGACAGAGCCCAGGTGGGGAGCATGAGCACCAGCCAAGGTAATGTGGCCACAAGGTGGGGGCCAGGAAAAGAGGATGGGAACCTTACCTAGGTCCATATCCTCAGCTCTGGGACGCTGGGAGTATGGAATGCCCTTGTACACAGCATCCAGCAGCTTGTCTTTGGCCTGGGTGATGCTGTCACAGTTGAGAACCTTTACCGGGACCTGAGCGCTACCCTCACTCTCCGGGCACACACAGTACAGGGTCTGAGGGCAAGGGGAACCACAGGGTGGGTTCTGGGCGAGGCTTCCCCGAATGCCGAAAGCCCTGCCCACCTGGCACCCCACTCACCAGCGTCTTGTAGTCTATCTGCTGTCGAATGAGCTTATCCTCACTCAGGGAGTAGCGTGCCTCGCCTGTGATGGCGTCAATTGGGCCCTTCTCCATCTGCTGCTTGATGGCACAGTAGAGCAGGAAAAGTGGCTCTCCGGCGCATTCCTGCAGCCAGGGTTGGGCACACAGCTTGCTGCCTGCCTGCCAGCCAGCTACTTCCCCACATCACCTCCCCTGCAGCCCACCTGCCATGCACACCTTCAGAAACTTATGCAGCAGGAATGTGAACCAGTTGGTGAGCATCTTCTCAGCCACCGACTCTGTCCTAGGGTGAAAAGACTGCTGGGGCCCTGGCCTGGTAGGTGGTGGGACCATTCAGGGGCTGGGCCCACAGAGGGCAGGGCTGCAGGTGGGACAGTACCTGCGCAGTAGCAGCTTTGGGTGGTTCTTGCTCTCAAGGTTTTTCTCTATGAGGTCTGCCAGCAGTTGCTTGAGCAGCCCCGTGGCATAATCAAGGCGGCTCTGCAAGGCCACCATGGTGAGCGAAGCCACGGTGCCACGGTCACGCATGGAGAAGCTGCTCTGGGCCTCTAGTGTGTGAATGAAGGTGAGCACGAAGGCACGGCTATGCAGCAGCTGCCCGAAGAGGCGCAGTGCCTTCTCAACATTGGGGGGTGTCTGTGGGGGCAGCAGAGAGTTTCAGAGGGTGGGGCAGTGGCCCAGGGGGTGACAGGGAGCGGGCAGGTGAGGGGAGACTCACATCTAGCTCCTTGAGCACCGGGTGGGCCTCGATGCCTGGGAAGAGCACACGCACAGCATAGGTCCGATAGTCCAGGAATGGGATCTGCACCACGTCCATATGGTTTGTCAACTCATTGATGTCTGTCTGAAGCTCAGCAAAGGCTAGGAGGGGCAGGGAGGGAGAGTGAGCAGAGCAGGAGCAGAGGAGCAGGGAGGCCCCCCGCCAGCCTGCCCACCCTGCACTGTACCCCCTCCCCAGGTACCTTCCTTGCATTCCAGGGCCACACGGGACTCCAAGTTGTCCATCTGGAGCTGGAGCCGCTTCAGCGTGCGGTCTGCATCCTGAGTCTTACGCTTGTAGGCCACCAGCACAGCAGTGATGGCTAGCAGCAAGAACCCGCCGCCCACTGCCAGCCCCACCATAGCTGGCAGGGTCAGTGCCCGCTCAGCTGTGATGTGCAGGGTGCCCAGCCAGAACTCCAGGCCACCCACCAGCACCTGTGGGGATAGGCCTGTTGTGAGCTGACCCTCACACCCACCCCACACTCCCCTGGTGGCTTTCCCATCCCCCACACACCATGACAGGCTGCCGGCCCGTCTGGCTGGGTGAGTCACACAGGAGCTGCGTGTCTGAGACAGTGAGTGCACACGGCTGGCCCCCAATCAGCACGGTGTAGTTGAGGCGGGAGCTGCCAGCTGCCGCAGGGATTAGATTCTTGCCCTGTGTATAGAGGACACAGTCAACCAGGGCTCCCCACCTCCCTGTCCCTCCCAGCCCCTGCACCCCACCATCACCTTCAACACAACATGGGAGCCAGGTTTGACATCCAGGACGCCGGAGGGCCCAAGTGGCTCGAAGCTGGGGTCGGGGTAGTATGTGAAGGATGACCGGTTCAGGGAGCGGGCTGTCTGCACGTGGTCCAGCAGGAAACCAAACTCATCAGGGTGCTCGCCGTGGGCTTGTGGCTGCGGCCGCCCCAGAAAGATGCCAGGGGCTTTACACAGCATGGCAGTGTCGTTGATCACCTGGCACGTCTGTGTGGACAAGGGCGGGCAGCCCAGCACATGAGGCCATGGGTGGCAAGGTCAGGGGCGGGGCGAGGGCAGCTGGCACTCACGTTGGTGGTCTCGATGCCTCGGTACTTGGCCCGGACCCGGGGCTCTTGGACTGTCAGCAGGTGGGTCCCACTCACAGTGATGGCAGTACTTCCACTGGGGACAAGGGGGAGGAGCCTCAGGCTCCATTTCCCACTGCCCCCAGCTGGGCCCTGGATAGCTAACAAGGCTGCCATGGGAGCCTGAAGCCTCCCACACCCAGGGTTCCTGGGTGGGTGCCAGGTGCTACGTGGTTGGGAGGGCTCTGCCCTCTCTGCCAATAAGGGCTCAGGTTCAGAGGAGGTATGATTGATGCCCAAGGACTCAGTCACCAGGCGAGGCCCTAAGACAGGAGCTCAGGGACCCATTCTCCCTAGGGTCTTACTTGATGATGCTCCAAGTGGGCTCAAGGCGAGTGACAGTGGGGTCCTGGGTGTAGGTGTAGAGGACTCCAGGACTGGAGATGTTGGCACGGTCAATGGCCAGGGTGATGGGGGCCTGACTGGGGCCCAGGGTGGAGATGGGTGAGATACACACGATTGCTTCGGCATCTCTCCTATGTCAAAGCGGCATGCTTGGAGCAGGTGGCCAAGGGCCTTCACTGGCCCTACTCCACCCCTCCACCCCTACCCAATGCCCAGCCCAAGAATGGCAGGTCCCTACCCACCTCACAAACTGGCACTCGCCCTCTCTCACAGTCACCGTGACCCTGCTGCCAGCATCCAGAGAACTTCCAGAGATTGTGAGCCGTGTGCCCCCAGAAGCTGGGCCCCGATTGGGACTCACACGGTCAAACATTGGGGTCTGTGGGAGAAGCGGCCCTGAGGGGAGGGAGGAAGCAGCCCAGTGCAGGCAGGGCTACAGCCCCCCAGAAGGGGTGGGTGTGGGAAGGGGCAGGAGGCTTACATACCACAAAGCTGTAGAGCTGCTCAGACTGTGTGCGGAAGTCAGCGGAACAGTCACCTACACAGAGCTCCACGGGTCCTGGTGGCGGGCTGGGCACCAGCGACTCCTCCATCTCACACACGATCCTAGGGGTCAGAGATTGTCAGGGCCAGCCTCAGAGCACCAGCCTGGGCACCCTCACGGCCACACTCACCTCTCGGCACTGACATACTCGGCAGCAATGGAGTTGCAACGCACACCAGCCACCCGCAGGCCCACCTCTCGGTAGGTGAGGCCCAGGTTCTCGCCCACGATGGTGACACGGGTGCCTCCCTCCTTGGGCCCCATGAGTGGGTAAATCTGTAGAACAGGATGAGAGGTGAGAGTGTGAGCCTGGAGGCCCAGGTGCCTGGCAGGTGGAAGGCGGGGAAGGCTAACCTGGGCAATGCGGGGGTGGCTGCAGCGGGTGCCCTTCTGGCTCGGGTGCATCCAGTTGGTCTTGGGGGCCGGACAGTGGGCCCGTAGCTGGCACCTGTGCTCTGAGACGCACCAGCCACAGTTGAAGCGGGGGTCAGCCTTGAGGCAGAGGCCGCAGCTGGGTCGCTGTGCCCAGCACTTATACAGGAGAGCTGTGGGCACAGAGGGCACTGCTGGGGGGAAGCTACAGGGAGCCTTGGCGGCTCCGACAGAGGGACCCCGTTGGACCTGGCCCCAGTTCGTGCCAACTCTGTCCCAGGAGGCGGGCTCCTCAGACCCATCCCACCCCTCACCTCGGAAGGTGGCAGGCTTGTCGATGGGAAAGTCTCCATCCCAGACCACAGAGAAGTCCAGCTCAGTGTCACCATACTCATCACCTTCATAGGAGTACTGGGGGAGATGGAGCACATGGCCTGTCAGAAGGAACCCTCCCATAGCCACCTGAGGCTTCCAGACCAGTGGAAGGCGGGGCGGGGGGCCTCACCGAGGCATTCTGGCACTGCACACTGCTGCTGTTGAAGCGCACAGCGGGCACCCGCTGCTGCCGCCCCTGCACCCGAACCACACACTCGTAGTTCTTCTGGCCCGACTGGGGCTGTGGCAGGTTCTTGGCCCGCAGGGTAAGAGGCTGCATGACGCCAACTGGGATCAGGAGGTCCCCACTGGGCAGGATCTCAGGGCATCCCTGGGAGGGAGAATGGCCATCAGCCACACACAGTCGGCTGAAGCACAGGCCCAGCTGGGCTAGCGCCGCATTGAGAAAGCTCCAAAAAACCAACGAGACCAAAGACAGAAAAACCAGAGGCCAGCCCACACGGAGCCCAGCCCCCTCGCGCATGGCGCCCGCCTCACCTCGGGGCTGTGGACCCTGCCCTCCTGGAAGGAGCACTCGTGGGGGTGGCTGGTACACACGTGGCGGTACTTACACCAGTGGCAGGGGTAAGGGCTGCCAACGCAGGACATGCACCTAGGGGGGAGAGGCTTCAGAAACAATAGAAGGCCAGGCCTGCCCCCTCACCACCCCTCCTAATGGACACATGGAGAACCAAAGGAAGAAGGTGCCAGGGCCCATCTGACACCTGCACAACACAGCAGGTGACAAAGACAAGTGGGAACAGGGGTCAGGAAGGCCAGTACTCACGACTGGAGGACGCTGCAGTTGTAGAAGACAAAGTCGGCCCCGGCGAACCTCACACCAGTCTCCTTGGAGAGCAGCTGCAGCCGCACGGTGCGGGTGGCGCCTGTAGCAAGCCCAAGGGTGGCTGTGAGCCAGCTGGGGACAGAGAGTGCCCCCATCCCGAGCAGCCCCAGCTACTGACCGTGCCCCCTGGTGAGAGCCTGGAGCTCCTGAAGGGAGGGTGAGGGGCAGCGCAACTCCCCAGAGGGCAGCAGGATTGCCTTGTTCTCTGTCACCTCCTCAAAGGCACAGCTCACGCCTGCGCTGAGGTCTGGCACATTGCGCATGGCCACAGTCAGCTGGGGGAAGCAGAGTACTCAGCAGGGTGCATCCCCCAACATTCGCATGCATTGGCCTATAACCCCCCCACCACACCACTCACCTGCACCCCAGGTGATGTCACTGACACGTTGTTGGGCCGGACCCGCACCTGGACACACTTGCTCAGCTCCTCGGCAAAGCCATGAGGGGCTGAGGCACCTGGACAGGCCCCTTCGCGGCAGCATCTGGATGGGGTCAGGCCAGAGCCCATCCCACATCTGCCCTGGCAGAGCCCTGTCCAGGGCTCCGTGGGGGTCTGGGGGGAAGGGGACAGCCTACCCATCCCACAGTGCCAGGCAACAGCGTGCCTCAGCCTTGTCCCCTGGGGTCTAAAGGACGTCATTCAGGGTGGAGGTTCCACTCATTAGCTGGAGAAAGTGGAAGGGGAGGGTGGGGAAGGCCACAAAAGCACATCTGGGAGAAGTGACTATATGACGAGGGCAGGTACTGACGACCTCAACCATCAGCAGGCCTGGCCGACTCCTCTCAGGAGCAGCGCCTCACTGAGCCCATCGTCACCACCCATCCCCTTACCGCTGCCCTCACCTGTGCTGTAGCACACACCAACCACAGTGTGGGTCCCTGGAGCCCAGGCAGGCCTCGCAGCTCAGGTACTGCTCACAAGTCTCCACTGGGAGCTGGCTCACCTGGGGACAGCCTCGTCAGCACCCACCCGGCTTCCGCACTGCCACCCGCCACCACCCGCCACGGGCCCACCTGCTTCTCACTCAGGAGGTAGATGTGCCGGTGGTCGGGGCTGAAGAGCAGGTCTCGGAGTATGGGGCTGCCATCCACCACGGGCACCGTCTCGTACAGGTGGGCATCCTGGGAGCCATCAACTCGCACCTGGGCCACAAGACCAGGGAAGAGGGATGACAAGCCAATCTGACGCTATAGCAGCACCCCACGTACCCAGGGCGTCCTCTTCTCGAGCCGGGGACTTTCCAGGTTGTGGCCAAGTTGAAGCCATGGCCTGGCAGGGCTCAGCACTTGACTAGCCAGCCCTCACGATCACCATGAGCAGGGGAACGAGTGCTCAAAGGCCACCCCCTGGAGGCCCTTGGGGGTGACAGCCACCCAGAAAAGGTTCCCAGGAGATAGAGACAGAGAGATTAGTGATGCCTAGGGATGGGGGGTGGGGGAGAAGGGTGATATCCAAACGGGAAGGGGTTTTTAGGGTGATGACAATGTCATGGAATGAGATAGTGGTGAGGGTTGCACAACTCTGCAAACATACTAAAGCCACTGGAATGTATGCTTTAAGCAGGGGAAGAATATGGCATGGGAATTATACCTTAATAAAGTGGTTATAAACGACAAAACGGGCCCAGGAGGGGAGCAGGCCTTGCTGAGAGCTCAGCAGCTTCCTTCACAAACCTTCCCCCGGCTACCCTCCAACCTCCCTGGGGACAGCTCCACAATTGCCACGCAAGCAGGACGAGAATGTGGTGGCTATCCTGACTCCTGCCTCTTCAGAACACATCAGAGCTCCCAGGAGCTCATCTCCCCCTTTTACACCACCCCCAGTCCCAGAATGGAAGCAGCTGTGGCCCTGCTGCCCATGAGGGGACAAGAGGGCAAAGGGGGTTATGTCTGTATTCATTCAACTGAGGACCCAGCAATCATGGCTCTTGAGCCACAGCCACCTGCTCTCCTGGCAAGGACACCCTGAGCTGGGTCTGGTCTCCATCCCCACAGCCACAGGAAGTCAGCAATTCAGGCCACAGCAGGCAGTGGTGCTGGCACAGGCAGATGGCTGCGGGGGTGGCCCCTGGAGCACAGCCAGGCTCCTGGGGCCCAGGCTGGGAAGTTCCCCTTGCCCTGTTGGCTGTGCCCTGTCCAGGGTCTCACTGGGCTTGTCTACACATTATTGTCCCCACCCGTCATCCCATATCTGCGTCTGTCCCAATCTCTACATGCCAAGGGGGTCAGGGCCTACCTTCTTCAGACTGCCGCTGCGAGTGCCAATGAAGACCACAGAGTGCTCGTGGTAGGTGTAGGCCGCCACACTGGCCATGCCATCAGTGCCATCGGCCAGCAGGGGCAGCCCCTCGATCACATGCAGGCCACCCAGTGGCTGGTTCAACACCAGCCCACAGAAGTTTCCATTTATCTGCATGGGCTGGTGAAACAGGAGGGCTACATGTAAGAGTCAAAGCTTGGGGGCAGCAACTGGACAGAAGCCACAAGACCCCATGTTCTAGAAGGGAGCAGGACCTGGAGCGTGTTCCCCACCAGCCAAGACTGACTGTTTGCCCCAGATCGCCCAGGAAATCAGGGGCTGAGGAGGGAGAGGAAGCAAGAGTGGGACAGGAGAGCGAGGTCTGGGCCGGTAAGATGGGGACAGGCCGAGAGACTGTCGCTGACTCAACACAGCAAGGGCCACCCACGAGATGGAGCGAGAAGCAGCTCACTGGGGCTGGGAGAAGGGGCAGGCAAAGGAAGGGGTGGTCCACAAGCAGAGAGTGCCCGCCACGAGATACGGTGAGAAGGCGGGCCAGGGCAAAAGGAGAAGTAGCAGATGCAGGAAGATGATGAGACAGGGCAGGGGATCCTGAGAGAGTGACGTGGGTGCTCCAGGACTAAGGCCCACCACACTCACAGTGTTGATGCAGGGCAGCTCCTTGTTGAGCAGCCAGGGCAGGGCCAGCGTGCCCTCCCCACGATAGCACGACTGGATGCGGCGTCGGATGTGGGCGTTGATGGTGCTGAGGGTAAAGAGGCAGAGGACAGTCTGCCGGGGTGGGCTAGCCCGGTTCTTCTGGCCCTGAGAGAAGATGGTGAAGAGGACGTCCTCGTCGGCTGGCACGCCCAGGGCCTGGGCCAGCAGGAGGCCGGGCTTGGCCAGGTGGGCACTCTGCACCAAACGGTACTCCACACCACGCCAGGAGCAGCCGATGGGAAACTCCACATACGAGTAGAACTCGGAGTCCCCCGCACACATGCGCACAATCTTAGATGTGAAGAATTTCTCCCCCGCTGTGTCCAGCAGCGTCTGCTGGGTGTCCAGCTGCAGTGTCAGGAAGTACACGAAGGAAGCACTCACAAAGCCATAGATGTAGTAGATGTCAAAGGCGGGGTACAAGGACAGGGTGTCTGAAGGGATCTTGATCTGCGAGGAGACGAACTCATCTTGGTACACCTGGGGAGCAAGTTGAGGAGAGAGCATGGGACGAGGACTGGGTCCACTGTTACCCTCCCAAACCCTGGCTCCTTAGCCCCCACAACACCGCCCCCCAGGGCTTCCCTCACAAGATCTCCCCCACCCCACACGGTCACAGGAGCCCAGGCCGGAAGGGCCACAGAGGGCAGGGTAAGCAGCCCTGTCCTGTGCCTCAGCTCATCCTCCTGTCTTCAGAAGCTTGTCCCATCTTGAACCAGGGCTCTTCCAGAGGTGGAACCAGGACAGAGCAAAGGCAGGGGGGGAAACAGGTGCAAGAGAGGCAAAGGGAGGAGGGTGAACATACAGGCGGTTTCACCCACCAGACTAAACATTTCAGCACTGTCCTCATCACTGATGAGTTTGCGGGAGCTCAGAGTGGGGAAGTACTCAGACTTGCCATCCACAGCCGTGCCTACAAATAGCTTGCTGGGCCCCTGGCCCTGCTCCACGATGACACCAGCCATGGAGTCGGGCTCCTGGGCCCCTGACAGGTAGTGCTCCTTGCGATGGTGGGGCTCTCCCAACTTGAAGAGGTCGTCCAAGCGCAGGAACTGACAAATGCCTTGCCAGATGCTGCCGCAGGCCACCAAGCGGCGGGCCGCGTAGTCTATGAGCAGAAGCTTGTTCACGTTGTCCACAGGTGCCAGGCGGTGGGTGCACACGCGCATACTGGGGGGTGGGTAGCAGCGGGCATTGTCCTCAACGGGCCCTGTGACGTGGGCCCGTAGCTCAGTAAGGTTGGGGGCCAGCTTGAAGACACGGTTCACTGCACCCACGAATACCTCCCCGGTCACTCGGTGCACAGCCAGGTGGGTGAGTGTGGTGTCTGTCACCGAGAAGGTGGGGAAGGGCCTGCTGACACACAGGGCCCCTTCCATGGTGAGGAGCAGCAGCAGGAGGAGGCAGACAGTGGGCATGGCCGGCGACTGTGCCCCGGGGTGGGCCTGAGGAGAGATGGCGAATGCAAGTCAGAGACCCCCGGCCCAGGCTGCCACGCCTCCTCTTGCAAACCTGGCCTAGGACCCCCAGCAGGCCAAGCTCCATGCCACAGTGGGTAGGAGCCACTAACCCACCACCATGCCAGAGCCCCAGATGGTGACAACGGCTGGGAGAGGAGGGGCCTCCACCGGGGCGAATGAGTGAACAGTAAGCGCGGGCAGGCTTGGGGGCCATCAATCATCCCCCACCCCTGGAAAGGAGCCAGGAGGCCTCGCCTCAGCTGGGCCACACCCAAGGGGGCAGCAGAGCCAGATGCTGGGAAAGGCAGGGCCGGAGGCCCTCCTGGAATGAGACCCAGACCACCAGATCCCAGAGATGAGGGCAGCTAGCCGCACACAAGAGCCACCACAGGCAAACCCCAGGCCACAGAGACATCCCACGCCCACGTTGGGGGAAGGGAAAGGCAGGGAGAGAACAATCACAAGCCGGAGGCTGGGGGGAACACCACCCCAGGGTGGCATTGCCACCAGGATCCCTGGGACAGAGGTCTGAGGAGACATCAAGGCCTGAGACTGGACTCAGCACTGCCACATTCCCACTCCTGGCCCCAGCTGCCTCCTCACCCCCAGGGCCTCCCTCGGCTGGCTGTCCAGGAGCCTGCTGTCTGGCCTATGAGCTGCAACACAAAGCCGAGTCGCGCCTGCCCCCACAGCTACACACCACCACCAAGACAGACATAAGTCAGGCTCTGCTCAGGCACAGCCAGACAGATGGCCCAGGCAGTCCTGCACTCCCTCCAGATCCAGAGGTTAGCTGGAGAAGGGGAAGTACCAGGGGGCCCAAAAAGCCCTAAGAAAGGGGAGCGTTATCCCCAAATACAGAGAGACCTTGGGAAGATGGGGCTGCTGCTATACGGGCAGTGCCAGCTTGGCCAGGTCTTCGCCCCCAGGCCACACCCAGCTTTCCCGCCAGCCCTAGGTGGCAAAGATAGCAGATCAGTGTCATAGCAGACAACAGGACAGGGCTCAGTGCTACCGTCTTAGTGCCAAAGCCTCAAGTGAGATTTGAGGTACCCGGCTTGGGGGAGGGCTGTGGGGAACCAAACTAAAGAGGTGCAGAAGAGAAAAAGAAAAAAAAAATGCATTTGCTAGAACAAGGAGTAGTCCGGGCTTGAAACTGCAAAGTTTCAGTTCAGACTGATCACCTCTCCAGGGCTCTTTTGTCAGGTCCGAATCCTGGACCCCTAACGCAAAAGCCAGAGAAGAAAGGAAGGTTCTTCCACACCACGCAAGAACACAAGCCTAGGAATGGGGACAAGACAGGTCGGGAGGCAGACCTGGAGAGGCAGGATTTGCATCCCAAGCCCCCATTCCAACCTCCACCTGTAAGTGAGAACCTGAGGCATCCCAGGCACACCCAGCCCCTCTGCTTACAGCCCTACCAGCAAAAAGCCCGAGGATAGGAACAGACCCTCGCAGAGACGCAGCTCCAGGGACCGCTCCCCAATGCTCCCCACCGTGCTGCTGGCCCGGCTCTCCCTGCCCCCACCAGGGACACCCCTCAGCCGACCCACGGGGACCCTAGTGGATGGAGGCGCCACAGCAGTCCTTGGAGAGGCCGCTCCTCCGCCACAAAGGGTCCCTATCGGGCAGGGGGCTGGGCTCGGACTGGTCGTCCTTACCGGCGCGGGGCACTAAGGACCAGTCAGGACGGCGCTCAAGGGGCAAGAGGAGAGGCAGGGCTCGACCCTCTCAAGGCCGACAGAACCCTCGGGCTGCCCAAGCCCCAAGCCGCCGAGCAGGCTGGCTCCGCACCGACAGCGGGGGATGGCGACCACCTACCTGTCCCTCCACCGCCGCTGGCTCCCGGTGGCCGCCTGCCAGCCACGTGGACGCGCCCCCGAGCCCCACACCGGCCCCGTTCGCGCGACCCCACCGCCGCACCCAGCGCCCTGCGCCCCGCGAACCACCACCGCTGCTGCCGCCGCCGCCCACACACTGGGCCAGCCCGCGGCCGCTGGGGCCTTTTAAACCCGGACCGTACCACAGCGCCGGGCGGGGGAGCCCAGGGAGGGCCGGGCGCATGGGCCGGGGCCGCTCCTCTCCAGGGTTGGGGTGAGGCCCGGCGCGCAGCCCGGGCCCTGAGAGCTGCCGGGGTCCCCGCCCAGAGAGCCGACCACCCCCTTGCGCAATGGCCTCGTCCGCAGCGCGCACCTCTCCCCCTGCTCCCCACCCGCTGCCTCCAGCAACCCTGGGACCCGCGCGCGCCCGCGCCACACCCCCTCGGGCCCTGGGCGCGTGCATAGCTGGCTTGGGCGCGCGCCGGCCCCGCCCCGCCCCGGCGCTCGGAGGCGCGCGTCGACCACCTGCTGCCAGGGCGCGGCCTCCCATGTCCTGGACCTTCAGGTGCACACCAGCCAAGGACTCCTGGCCCTAGTTTAGGACACTCTCCGCCTGCCGTTCCATAATCCGTAGGGCCTGTGGCTAATAATATGCGGATGCCCAGCACAAGGATTCCAGACTGTCAGTCATGTACACCTGGCCTCTTCCTCAGCCGGCCAGCACACCCTCATCTGGGGGTTTCATTCCCTTGCTTTCTTTTTGTTTTTCTTTTTAAACAGCTTTGAGATATAATTAACCTGTCGTATAAGTCACTCATATAAGTGTAACATTCAATAACGTTATAATCACAAAGTTGTGCAACCATCCCCATTATCTAACTCCAGAACATTTTCAACACCCCCAAAGGAAACCCCCATACCCCTTAGCAGTCACTCCCCAGTCCCCTTCCCTTTAGCCCCTGGCAACCACTGATTTATTTTCTGACCAGGATTTGCCTGTTCTAGACATCGTATATAGATGGATTCATACAATATGCATGTGTCTTTCATGTCTGGGTTCTTTCACTTAATGCAATGTTTTCAAGGTTCATCCATGTTCTAGCATGTATCAGTATTTCATTTCTTTTTAGGACCAAATAATATTCCATTACATAGATATGCCACATTTTATTTATCCAGTCATCAATTGGTGGACATCTGGGTTGTTTCCCTCTTTTGGCTATTGTGAGTAATGCTGCTAGGAACATCAGTGCATGAGTGAACACATGTTCGTTTTCCTTCCATCTAGGAGAGGAATTGCTGGGTCACATGATAACTCCATTTTTAATAGTTTTGAGTAAAACAGCCAAATTGCTTTCAAAAGTAGCTGCACGATTTTACATTCCCACCAGCAGTGTACAAGGTTCCAACTTCTCCACATCCTCACCAACACTTATTATCTGACTTTTTGTTTCTAGCCATCCTAGTGGGTACAAAAATGTGTCTTGTGGATTCAATTTGTATTTCCCTGATGACTAATGATGTTGAGCATCTTTTCATGACCTTAGTGACCATTTGTACGTCCTTTTTGATATACGAGTACAAAGACATCTGAAATGTCCATTCAAGTTCTTTGCCTATTTTTTAATCAGGTTTTGGTTTGCTGTTGTTTGTGAGTAGTAGGAGTTCTAGTTCTTTATATATTCTCAATATTAATCATATATATATATATATATATATATATATATGATTTCCACATATTTTCGCTCATTCTGTGGGTTCTCTTTTCACTTTGTTGATAGTGTACTTGGATGCACAAAAGTTTTAAATTTTGATGATGGCTAATATCTTTCTTTAGTTTGTGCTTTAGTTGTCATATTAAGAAACGATTATTTTAACCAAGTTCACAAAGGTTTACCCCTATGTTTTATTCTAAGAGTGTTATAGTTTTTACTCTTAAATTTAGGTCTCTGATCCATTTGGGGTTAGTTTTAGTATATGATATGAGGTTGTGGTCCAACTTCATTCTTTTGCATGTGGTTACTATCCAGTTGTCCTAGCACCATTTCTTTTTTTTTTTTTTAAAGATTTTTATTGGGGAATTGGGGGGATGGGAACAGCGCTGGGGAGTTGGGGGAAGGAGCACAGACAAGTTGCTGTTGTTTTGTTCTTCAGTCTAGTTGTGGAGGACGTGGCTTCACTGGCCCAAGTTGGCACCATCATTGCGCTCTTCCCGGGTGAGGCAGATCAGTCGCCGGCTTCTGGACAGCCGCTCACGCTGGCTACTGGCCGCTCACGCTGGCTGCTGGCCGCTCACGCTGGCTGCTGGCTACACACGGTAGCCCATGGCAACCCACTGCCACAGGGGCTGCAGCCTACGCCGTCGCCGGCGACTCACGGCAGCCCAGCTCCAGGTTGAGCTGTTGTTCAGCATCTTAGCTGTGGAGGGCAGTGTCACTGGCCCTCATATGTGGGATCCGAACCGGGGCCCTCTGGCATCCCAAGCCAGTTCTTAACCATCGCGCCACTCGGCTGGCCCCTAGCACCATTTCTTGAAGAGAATATTCTATGCTTTTCCCATTGAATGGCCTTGGCAACCTCATCAAAAAAATCAATTGACAGTAGATATGTGGGTTTGTTTCTGGACTCTCAATTCTGTTCCACTGATCTTTATGTCTATCCTTATGCCAGTACCACACTGTCTTGATCACTGTAGCTTTGTAGTAAGTTTTGAAATCAGGAAATGTGAGTCCTGGCCAGGCTCCTGGGGCCCAGGCTGGGAAGTTCCCCTTGTCCTGTGGGCTATGCCCCGTCCAGGGTCTCACAGGGTTTGTCTACACATTATTGTCCCCACCCATAATCCCATATCTCAAGAGTCAGCGAGTCCTCCAAATTTCTTTTTCTAGAATGGTTTGGCTATTCAGGGTCCCTAGCATTTCCATGTGAATTTTAGGATGAGCTTGTCAGTTCTTGCAAAAAAAAAAAAAAAGCCAGTGGGAGTTTGATAGGGATTCAATTCAATCTGTAGATCACTTTGGGGAATGTTGCCATCTTAACAAGGTTAAGTCTTTTTAGCCGTGAACATGGGATTTTGTTATGATTAATGTTATGTGTTCATTAATTTCAATTTGGCTCGTCTATAGTCCCCAGTGATTTCATCAAGCACTCATCTTGGTGTTGCTGTGAAGATATTTTGTAGAAGTAGTCAACCTCAACAATCGGTTGACTTTGAGAAAAGGTTACCCTTCATAATGTGGGTGGGTCTCGTCCACTCAATTGAAGGCCTTAATAGCAAAATTTGAAGTTTCCTGGAGAAAGAAGTACAAATTCTGCCTCAAGATTAAATGTAGATATCCTGCCTGAAGTCTCCAGTCTGCTGGCCTGCTCTACAAATTTTGGACTTGCCAATGGCTTGTCTTTCCATTTTTTTTTGTGGAGGGCAGTGTCACCAGCCCTCATATGTGGGATCTGAACTGGGGCTCTCTGGCGTCCCAAGCCAGTTCTTAACTATCGCGCCACTCGGCCGGCCCTGCATTTTCATAATAGGGCTTCTTCACAGCCTGTTTGATCTGGTGCTTCTTGGCCTGGCCATCCACAATGAATATAACTGTACTGTTGTCTTCTATCTTCTTCATGGTTGACTTAGTAGCTGGGGACCTTGGTGATGGCATACTGGTCGAGCTGGTTTCTCCTGGGGGTGCACTTCCCAGGATATTTGGACTGTGTGCATAGCCGCAGTGTCTTGGGCCCTCAGAAGGCAGGTGGCACACGGATCTTGTCTCCCAGTTCTGGAGGCCAGAAGTCTGAAATCAAGGGGTGCCCACCTCTGGCACACTGGTCCCCAGAAATATTGGTGACCACTCACTGACCTCATGTAGTCCCAGAGCATCAGATAGCAACTGAGCTCCACATTCACATGAATCCAAGGTTCCAAGGGAAGAGCCCTGGGCCTAGACAGTTCCACTCTGCCTGTGCCAGCCTTCAGGAGTGAGGCCAGGTGCCCCTAGCGGTACATTTGTAAGAAGCTTGCCCCGCCAATGCTCTTCCAGCTTGGCCACCACAGTTTTACTTAGGACTAGCAGCTCCTCCCTTGGGCACCCCCCCCCATGGTGCAGCCTTTCCCATCTCTTTGCTGCCCACAAGGAAGTAGGTCTCCTTCCATGACAGTCTCCCTGCCCCCTTGACCCCAAAGGGCTCCCTCTTGCCCCAGCCCGACCTCCCAGGGACTTAGGGCTGCTCCCAGAAATCAGGTCATTCCCTGTCAGGACAAAGATTGGGCCTCAAAGAGCTTGTTTGCCAGAGCTGTGAGGCTGAAGGCGGCTCCCTCAGAAAACATCCACCACTGGGTGAGCTGGCTGGCTGAGAGGGGCTCCTTTTCCCTGGGAAGCCTGCTCTTCTGGTGGCTTCTCAAAGGCAGGAGGGGGAGGTGGTGCAGAAGGCCAAACAATCCCCTCTCCAGGGTTCTCGAAGCCAAACAAATGGTCCCATTGAGGTCCCCAGACTTGTCCATGACCTGGGGTCAGGCCTGGCCACCCCCTCCCTGCTGTGCCCCAAGGCGCTCTGGCCTACTCTACCCTCCTCCAAGTGACCCCAGATGGCCCCATCCCAGACCCAGGGCCTGGAAGCCTGAGAGCTCCTAGCTGCCAGCCAGGCCTCCCCAGACTATGGCTGAATGGGACACAGGGCCCTGCCCATGGAAGAGCACAAGAGCCTCTGTACCCAGCAAAGCCCACGATTTGCCAGGTAGGTAGGGCCAGACCAAGCTGGGAAGCTCCCCACTAGCCAGGGGCTGTCCCCTGTCCCCTCTGCTTGGCCTCAGGCACGGGGAAGAAGGACGGGAGCCAGGAGTGGTCAGCCTGCCTTCCTCAGCCTTTGGAGCCAGGCCTGGCTGTCTCAGCTTACGCAAGAACTGGGGAGCACCCACCCCAAGCCATATTCCTCCCTTGGGGCCGTGACAGTGACCAGCCCCAGGGCAGTCTGAGCAGGGCACCCATAGTGACCTTCCCATGTCGGGACTGGGGAGAGATGCTAAGAAGGGCCCAGAGCAAGGAGGGCAACGTTGGTGGGCTTGCATAGCTATGATAGCAATGTAGAGTGGCTGGGAGCCACAGGACGGCCCTGTCCTCTATGGAACGCGCAGCTAGGAGACACAAGAGGAGCCCAAGGGCCAGGGAGGGAGGCCTGGAATGGAACGCCCCTCCCACCCACAGGAAAGAACCGCAATGCCACGTAAGTGCCCTGGGGAGGGCGGGCTGGCTGCAGAGACAGCCGGGCCTGTCCAGGGCCCCCGTGGGTTGCAAATGCCCCCCCTTCTCTCTCCAAAGCCTCACATTCCTACCCAATCCCCTTCTACCCTCCCACCCCACCAAACACACACTTTCTCGCCAGACACAATGACCACAAATATTGTATGATTCCATTTATGTGAAACTTCCAGAAAAGGCAAATTCCTACACACAGAAAGCAGACTAGGGGCTGCCAGAGGCTGGGAGAGACTGCTAATGGGTACAGGGTCTCCTTTTGGGGTGTTGGAAATATTTTGGAACTAAACAGAGGTGATGTTTGTACAACATTGTGAATGTACTAAATACCCCTGAATTATACAGTTTCAAATGGCCACAATGGTGAATTTCATATGTGAATTTTATCTCAATAAATGTTTTTTAAAACAAAACACAGTACAGGTACTCTGACTGTAACATGTATATATGTTTACCATAAAAGAAAAAAATGGTAAATGACAGCATCGGGGCAGGGGCAGATCAGTCATGTCATGGGAGAGGGAAGCAGGGCGCCTGGAGTCTTGGAGACCCGGGGTTGTGGGGAGACTGGAGGAAACCGGGGGGAGTCAAGTTCCACCTCTGCGTTCACCGGATCTGGTGTGAGGACAAGGGGACAGAGAAGGGAAGCTGAGCTGAGCAGGGATGGGCTGGCCCATCGATTATGGTCTTCTAGCAGGACAATGCAGCCCACCCACGGCCAGCCCAGCACCAGGGCCACCTCAGAGGGGCCTCCTCACCGTGTACTTGTCCCACTTCTTCTCAGGGTCATAGGGCTCCCAGCGGCTGGCGGGGAAGATGTGCTTGTTCTTCTCATACCAGCTCCGTAGCACCACCTTGCCTGCATGTGACTGAGGGAAGAAGGGTCAGGCCTGGTGGCTCAGGGCCACCTGGGGGCCTGACTTCTCAACTTCTCAGGCCCCCCCATGCCCCTCCCTCCCCCGGCCCAGTGCCCCTGCACTGCTGTACCTCATCCTTCTCCACAGTGGCATCACTGAGCAGCCGCACGTCATCATGAACGTCGAAATTAAAGAGTGGTCCTGCAGGAAAGAAGAAGCCAGCCAACCCTCAGGTTGCTGCCCTCACATGTTGGGGGCGAGTGGCTGGGGAAGGGAAGGGGCTGGGTCAGGCACACTCACCACTTTTCCCTCGCGCCTTGGTAACGATGAAATCGTAGAAGCTGTGGTGCTAGGAGCCCAGAGCAGGAAAATCATAGCTGATGACCCATCTCAGCCTCTGCCACCCGCCTGCCGACTGGACGCAGGTACAGCTACACACACTGTGCCCCCCGACCCAAGCCAAAGACCTAGAGCAGAGCGAAGACTGCCCCACGAAGCCCCCAGGCATGGCAAAGCCCACCGCGCCTCCCACTGCCACCCTGCCTGGGGCTGGGGGGAGAGAGAGGGGACTCACATGGGGTATGATTAGGTCCTCCTTGATGTACATGAGCTGCTCCACCCCTGCTGACCTGAGAGAGAAAGGCAGGAGGGCATAGATGGATGAAGAAGTGGCCGGGCAAGGAGACGGGCGCCAGAGCTAGGCGGCAGCCCTGAATGCTTTGAGGCAGGCTAGGTTTGGGGAGCCCTGCGAGAGCACTAGCTGTCCTCCACCTCGGGGCTGAAGAGCGAAGGCCAATGCTCCCACCTAAACTGTCTATGGTGAGAAGGATGGCAAGAGGATCCTGACCCTCCACTCAGGAACACAGTGCCAACACGCCACCTTCCTACCCAGGGAGCAGTCATCTGGTGTGCCACAAGCAGCAGCAACCACTCGGGGGTTCTGGTACCAGGGCTGGGGCTGCAGGATCCACACGCACGCGCACATGCTCACACACGTGCACATACATTCACGCGTTCACACACACCCTACCTGAGTTCACTGAAGTCTTTGCGCAGGATTTCAAGCGCCTTCTGTAGGAACTGCTGCATGGTGTTGCCTTTTTTCATCTGCGAAGCAGACCCGAGAGTCAGCACCCAGGACACCAAGGAGTTGGAAGGGGAAGATGGAGAAGGGCTCTAAAGAAGGCAGTGCCCTGGAGGCCCATGCCAGGGACCCTGGAGCCCTCACTAGCCCTACAACTGGCTGGGCCCTCTTTCCGGCTCCCCCCAGGATCCCCAGGGGCCACCCACATGAAGGGGCCAGCCTCCAAAGTCAGGATTAAAGCTCCTTTTCAGTGAATCCCAGGGGCACCGGGAGCAGGGTGCAGGGCCCACATGGCAAACCTTGACTGTCCGCCGGTGCCCAGAGCCATCCCAGTAACTGAAGGTGATTTCAATCTCCTCACCTACAAAACAGAATTGCCACTTAGCCTCCAGAACCAAGTGTCCCTACACCCCACAAGATCCCTGGGGCTCAGCCCCCAGTCCCGGCCTCGCACTGCCCCAGGCTGGGTCATGCGCGTCCCAATGGTGAGCACTCACTCTTGATCTTCTCCTGCTTGGCTTCCCATTCTTGCCGCAGCTCTTCCCGGAGCCGATTCTCCTCCTCCTGGGAGAGGAAATGGGTATCGGAGGGAGACCCAGGGTTGCTCAGGGGGCATGCAGGGCCCTGCTCCCTGAGCAAAAGCCTCTGCCAAGGTCAGTGCCAGGACTGGGGTCAGGCTGCCTTTACCTCACGGTCTCGGTCAGGCAAAAAGCTTGTGTCCACATCTGGGTTCTTCCCCAATTTCCTCTTCTTCGTGGTGATCTCTGGAGCCAAAGAAAACACAGGAGTCAGCTGCATGATGGGTCCTGGTTCCAGGGCACCCTGGACCTTTGATTCTCAGACCAAAGCTTAAACACCACCTCCTTGGAGGCTTCCTGGGCCATCCTGGCTGGGACACACTGCTCTCTGCTCCCGGCCACAGCAGCCTGCACTGTCCTCTTCACAATACGCGGTCTGACAATTAAGTTCATGAACTTGTTGCAATGATATTGCTATCTTGTTTGTTATCAGAGGGATTATTCATTATGAATTTGTACCAACTGGACAGTTAACCAAGTTTACCATTTGAAAGTTCTGAAAAGGCTGAATGAAAAACTTAGACGACCTGAACTTTTCGCCAACAATTCATGGCTCTTACATCACGACAATGCACCAGCTCACACAGCTCTGTCTGTGAGGGAGTTTTTAGCCAGTAAACAAATAACTGTATTGGAACACCCTCCCGACTCCCCTGATCTGGCCCCCAATGACTTCTTTCTTTAGCCAAAGATAAAGGAAATATTGAAAGCGAGGCATTTTGATGACTTTCAGGACATCAAGGGTAATACAACAGCGGCTCTGATGGCCATTCCAGAAAAAGAGTTCCAAAATTGCTTGGAAGGGTGGACTAGGTGCTAGGTGCATAGCTTCCCAAGGGGAGTCCTTCAAAGTGATTTTCAGCAATGAGGGATGGAGCACTTTTTCTAGGATGAGTTTGCAAACTTAATTATTCAACCTCATACCTGTGGAGACCTAAGAGGTGCCCTTGCCAAGGGGCCTTCGCTTTGGTCTCCAATGCCAGCAGCTGGACAGGAGACCAGGTACTACGTTCTTGTCCCATCAGCTCTGACCTGGAGAACCTCGGAGGACTTAAGGCAGGAGTGCCAATGTCTAAGGGAGCAAAGGCTCCTTTGCACTGGAGGGGTAGAGCATCCAAAAAGGGGTGGGTGCCCGGGGGGAAGGCAGCCTCTCACACTGAAGACCCTACACCCCTGACCAGGGGCCGCACGCCTGGCTCTTACTCACACTACTAAAGGCGAGCCCTCACCCCAACTCAGCTTGGCACACAGTGCAAACTTGGCTCTCTCTCCTGTCCCGACATGCGATGTTTGGGACCATGAACACAGTGGGCGATCAAGGCTGGATGGTGGATGTGCGTGTTCACTCTAGAGCCAGAAACCCAGGACACAGCTCTGCAGGCAGTGCCGCTCCCTGGTGCCCCAAACCTGCCCTCACCTTCCCTTTCCAGCTCCTCCTCATACATGGCCATATCTTCCTCCTCCTCGCCAGCCTCCTCTTCTTCCTCCAGGGTGAAGGACAGGCTGGAGATCTTCCGCTTGGCCTCCTTCTTGCGCTCCTTCTCTCGCAGCTTCTCCAGCTTCCTGCCAAGGCACGGATAACCATCATGCACCACGTCCCCACCGAGGCCCCTTCCCTGACCCAGAGCCACCTGTGTGCTCAGTGTGGGGCCCATGTGGTGCAGACCCTGAGGAGTACTACTGCAGAGCTCTGGTTATGACTTCAAGGTGCAGGAACAGCCTGACCTGACCCTAAGCACTAGCTACATCTCAAATGGAGGGCTGCCGGTGGGAATGAAGGGACCCACAGCTGCAACTCCTTCGACTGCTCCTTCTTGGCCAGCTGCTTCTCCCGCTCCTTCACCAGCGCCTCTTGCTTGGCCTTCATGTCATTCAGGGTCACAAGTCCTACGAGGCGAGGAGACATGAGGGTACGGGTCGGTCACCCAGAGCCAGTGAAGCAACAGGCCTCTGGGTGCAGGAGGGTGGCATGCGTGCTTTGCTCACCCACGGTGCTGGACTTGAGCTCTGCCTCCACGGCATCATAGTGTGCAGAAAACTTCTTGTCAATGTTGGATTTCATTATGTTCTCCTGTCAGGAGGGAGAGTAGCAGTGAGGGCCACCCACCACCCCACGGTTGAAGTGGGGACCCCGGCCTGGGTTCCAGTCCCAGATCTGCCCCTGCCCTCACTACGTGACCTTGGGAAAGACACATCCCATCTCCTCGGTTGATGGAAGGTTCCACAGGACTACGAGGGGCTCTTTCAGTGCTGAGGGAGTCAAATGGGGTTGTTTCCCTGTGACCTCTGAACTGCTCTGCCCCCCACCCATGCCTCGTGTTGGCGACCAGAGCTCCCTCAGTGGCCTGGAGCCATGGACTCTACCACCTGCATTTGACATTTTTCAAAACCAGCCTTTAAGCTGAAGCTCTGGAGACCCAAGCCAAGGGGTGACAGCAGAGTAAAGAGTGGCCAAGGGGCCTAGTCCCTCAATGAATAATGTTGCTCCCTCTCTACTCCACATGTTGCCAACAGCTTCCCGTGAGATGTCCTCACTCCAGCCCAGCTCCATCCCACATAAGTCCCTCTCTGGCCAGTGGCCTCCAGAGGATGTGGCCAGCGGAGATAGGCACCGCTGGCTGGCCAGAGGGTCAGGACTGAGGCCATGGGTCTGGGTCCAGCATGAACTGAGGCCACTTCCTTGGGCTCGACTTCCACAGTACCTGTGGCAGGCGGAGTCTGCTCTCCCTTACTGCACTGAGTCCGTGCTCTTCCAAAGGAGTCGCTGCAAGCAAATGCCGAGGCGGAGGGATCCTTCCTTCCTGCCCACCCGCCACCCACTCACAGAAGCTCTTTGTGAACCACTAGCACCCCTAATGCTCGGGCCTGCCTTTTCCACAGTGCAAAGGGCTCTGGAGTGAGCCTCAGTGACCAGGGGATTGGCAAGAGCCTGCGGCACCTGCCCTTCCCTGTATCCCCTGGCTCAGGGCAGAAACCTTGCTCTCAGGGCTGAGGAGCCAGAGCCAAGATGCTCTGTGCCCGCGAGGGGTGCCCCAACGTGACCACTGGAACCATTGAGTGTGGCTCCCTCCAGTTGGAGGCTTGTCACAAGCTAACTCGGCACAGCCTTCTGGGGCCATTTTACAGATGAGCAGACTGTCGCTGGCTCGCTACTGCCCCTTGCTGGAAGTCAGCAAGAAAAAGTCGGGCCGGACCCAGCGGTCTACGCCCGCCGCCCAGGGTCGCGCGGGGACCCAGTGGGCCCGGGCAGTGGGCGGCGCGCATGCTCGGAGGCGCCCCGGCCTGGCCCGGCCCGCACCTCGGCGATCCGCTGCTTCATCTGCTCCATCTGCTCGCGCTGCTTCTCCCGTTTCTTCATCAGGTGCATGGCGCGGCCCGCCTCGCTCGCGGCGCCCTTGTATTGAGCCATGGCGGCGGCGGCGGCGGCGGCGGCGGCGGCGGCGGCGGTGGCAGTGGCGGCGGCAGCAGCGGTGACAGCGACAGCAGCTTGGCCGAGTCTCAGCGGCGGCGGCGACTCTCCGTGCCGTCAGCAGACGCCCGCGCCGTGA
>NW_017732718.1:53421-91281 GCF_001890085.2 Hipposideros armiger | reverse complement strand
CCATTCTTGGCATTAGTCCTACTCAGTATTGCCATCTCGATCCTCTCTGCTTGCTGCCCTCCATCTCCAACGTCCCGCGCCCGCTCTCTCGGTTCCCCGTCCGTTTCTTGACATTAACACCAAGCCCAAGACTGGGTTCCCAGTCCTACTTCCTCCTCCTGACCCCAAGGCTGGACCCACGTGCCCTCCACTTCCTTGATGTTGACCCAGCCCAAGGCCAGACCCCACACCTTGCTGCCTCCCTGCCTGAGGCCTGCCCCTAGCTTCCCCAGCTTCTACCACTTAGACCTTCACCCATTTCCCCAGTACCATGAGGCTGGGCCTGGGTCCCCTCTGCTTCCTCCTCCTTAACCTGGAGGCAGGAATCCTGCTCCTTCCACTTCAACCTCCACCCCAGGCCAGAACCTTCCCTGTTTCCTTCACGTTGACCCCCAAGTGTTTTCCTGAAGAAAGTGACATTTTTATAGCCATCAGGAGGCAAGCTTAGGCAGAGTCCCAAAGTCATGACAGCCCAGGAAGCCAAGGCCCTGCCCAGTGCCCAGCTTTTGGGAAATAAAGCTAAAGATCTGGGCTCAGGTTTCAACACAGTTTTATTGGGAGGTTTTGTTTTCTGTGAAATACACTAGAGGTTGGGGAAGGGCACACATTCACTTTGCAAGATAAGGGTTTCCCACCACTAAGGGAAAGGTGTAGGGCGGGGCACACTGGGGTCTGGATCCATTTTCCCACCTCCTGCGTTGCTCACATTTCTCTCTCTCTCAGCAAGTACCAGAGGACACAAACAAAAAAAACAAGAAACAAAAACAGCAAACTCCACCTCGGATGGGGCCATACCCAAGCCCTCTTCCCTCCCAGGCTGCCCAGGTGGCCAGGGGAGCTGCTCCACAGCCCCAGGCCTCACCAGCAGACGGCAAGGGAGGGGCACAGCACTCCCTTCTCAGACAGGGTGGGCAAAAGTTAATAACTTAGAATAAATTAATGGGGTCGGGGGGAATGCAACTTTGTGCTGGGAGGGCCCCTTCTCTCCAACACGCAAGAGAGTTGGTGGGGGGAGGCAGGGGGCATCTCCAAAGGCCACTACAGTAGGGGGTCAGCGGTGGGGGCAGAAGTAAGCTTTCCTCCCCATTTTCCCAAACAGAGCAGAAGAATTAGGGGTGGGGGGAAGAGATACACACAAGGAGAGGAACCCTCTTTTCCCAGGATAAGGAAGGGCCAAGAAAGAGGATGCTATCGAAACCCCTGTCTCCCAAACCATCACTAAGGTTAAGGATTTGGTCAGTGTATCAATGAGGTGGGTGACAGGAATGTGGTGGGGGAAGCAGAGAATGCTGGAAATAGGGGTGCCCAGCCACGCCTATCTCCCCAGTCCTGGAGAACAGACACGAGTGGGGGGAGAGGGCACCCGGGGCTGGGGGAGGGTCAGCAATCACTGGTCAGCTTCTCCAAAGACATCGTTCTGTTTGCGCTTCATGTTCTCAAAGTCAAAGGCGGAGCCTGCCATGCGCTTGTAGATGTCTTTGATGTCATTGCAGGTTGTCTCAAAATGTGTGGTAGCATCATAGGAGCAGGAACAGAACACCTGAAAACAGCCAGAGCCGGGGCCCAGAGTGAGTTGGGCTGGGGCCCTGGGCAGGAAGCCAGGAGCCGGGGCCGGGACAGGCTGCTTACCTGGCTCTCAGAACCATCATCGATGGGCTCATACAAGTCACTGATAGCCACAAACCTAAGGGGCAGATGGAGGGGAAGGGTCAGGCCTCAAAACCAGCCTGGCCCTCACTGGTACCGGTCCCCCACTCCCCAAGCTCCTTGACTCCCTTCATACCCCCCGGCCACTCACTTTTGGTCAATGGGCTCCAACAGCTCCAGGGCCGGTTCGACCTCCTTTTCGGGTTCTGCAGTCTCCACCGTGGTGCTGGCGATGGCAATGTACTTGCCCTGAGCAGCCACGTTGTGTGCGTAGGAGATCATGCACACGTAGATGTCTGCCCACAGAAAGGGCTCATTAACTCGAGCACACAAAGGGCTCCCGGGGGCTGGGCTCAATTCAGGCCTACCTGCCCCTCTCCAGGCCCACACAGCAGGCAGCATCCAAGATGCCACTCTCATGAAAGGGAAGAGTCCGAGCCACCCAATCCCTAGGAACCCAAGTATTGGGGACTATGATGTGGGTCCCCCTTCCTCCATGGAGGGATCAGGCAGAGAGCCCCAAGGCTGATGGGAAGCGGCAGTCACCCCAAAGAACACACTAAAGGAAGTCAGTGGGGCTTGGCCTACCTGACTTCCTGTTGACCTGGTTTTGGGGGATGATGATTTGGCAAGAGTTGGCATCGTTGGTGTTCTTGATGGGGTGGCTGAGGATACAAATGATGCGGATAACCTGGCCAGCCTTCCGCACACGGTCTGGAACGTAGCTGGGGTCACAGATCAGCTGCTTGCATCGGGCCACCTGTGAAAGCAACGGAAAGCCCTGTCCCTATCCAATCACCGCCGCCCCGACATGGTTGTGGGGATGGGCCCACAGCTAGGGCTGGCAGCTCCGGCAGGCAGGCAGGGCACTCCTCAGAGCTGTCACCACCGACTGTAGCATACAACTTCATCCTGCATCTCAGGGAGGTATACCCCAATATGCAGAGCTGGGCAACACCCTCTGATGAGACGCTGTGATCAGGAACACTGCCTGGACTACTGACACAGCACTAGGGCTGAGTGATACCTCACACCAACAGGAATGGATATGTAGTCTCCTTCTGGAGCCCCAGTACCCCGCCCGAGGCCCTCAGAGCTAAGTAGCAGCAAACCCAGCACAGCTGGGGTCACTGGGAAGAGGGCCTCTAACGAGGGGAACAAGCCCCACCCAGACCATCATGACTGCACTCTGGGGAAGGCTTACCTCTCCCTCAGACTGCACACCCACCACCTTGCCATTCTCCATGATGATGTCGTCCACAGGTTTGTTTAGCATATATGTCCCCCCATAGATGGCACTCAATCTGTGGTGGGGAGAGTGATGGTGAAGTTCCCACCCAGGAGAAACGAGGACCAGTGCCACTGCATCCTCCCGCTACCAGCAGTGGGGTGCAGAGAGGGCTGCCCCAGGCAGGCAGGGCTCAGGAGACCCAGTGGTTCTTCCCAGCTCTGTCACCCACAACATCCTGCAAAGGGCTAGCATAAGGGTGGCATGAGGGCACAGCTCCTCACGGAAACGGTCTGGGGAACAAAACAGAGGGCTCTGGAGAAGCCCTGACTCAAAGTTCCAAGGCCCCCGGCCCAGTCACAGTGCTGCCTGACTCAGGCCAGGAGCTGAGTATGCCCGATCTGTGGGGGTCCAGCTCTTCAGCTCTGCAGGTCAAAGCACTGTGGCAGCGCCCATCTCCCAAGGAAAGTGCCAAGTAAATGAAAAACACAATGGGAAAGTATAAAATGCTACAGAAATGCTCAAGGGTGCCATTTCCATTCTTGGCATTAGTCCTACTCAGTATTGCCAACTGAAAGAAGCCATGCCCTCACCTTGCAAAGCCCTGAGGCAGCTCACCAAGGCCATAGAGTGGATATAAATATGGGCTCTTGCCATACCGGGCCAGGGACTCGCTGTACAACTTGATGCGGTTGATGGTCTCAAGACAGGGCTGATCCAGGTAGCTGGGGGGACAGGGTCAGGAGAAGAGGCTCCAATAGCAACACCCCTGGCTCACCCCCACCCAGACACCAGGCCATATCGCCCCCCACCTTCAATGGCCTGGGGAAGATTATGAGTTAAAACACAGGGAAGGAATGGAAAAGGCAACATGTAAGTGTGTGACTGACTACAAAAGACGTGCAGTGTAGGCCAAGGGAGCAGCAGGCAGCAGTGGGGAGGGCAAGGTTCAGGCTGGGCAAGGAACAGTTTGCCATGCCAGCTTCTCAGCTCACTCATCAGTGCGGTAGAGCGCCAGGGCGTGGCCAGTGAAGTCGATGACATCCTGCCCCAGGTCAAACTTCCGGTAGACTTCACGCATGCTGGTGCTCTGGGGATCAACGCCCTCAAAGGTCTTGGGATCGTTCTCATCAAAGTTTGCCACAAACACCAGGAACTTGCGGAAGCGCCGTTTCTCAAACATACCCATCAGATCTACAGAGATGATCAGGAGACCCTTCACACCACGGTACGAACATCTCCTTCCCACTAAGCAGGCCAAGAAAGCAGGTACCCTGGTTCCCAGCTGAGTTCTCTTGCTAACCACTGTGTGACCTTAGATTAACACCCCTCTGCCCTTGTTGGCCTCGGTTTCCCCATCTCTACAAAGAAGGGGTTGGGCTGGACAGGCTCTGAGGGCCCTGCAGGCTCTGACACTGGAGGATGTGTCACTGGTCAGGTGAAAGCCCTGTCAAAGGCTGAAGTCTTTCAAGGAACTCCCCTCCACATCCCCTCTGCACGTGGAACTTCCCTCCCGGCAACCAGGGAGGCACAGCCCAGGGTGGCAGAGGGAAGACGGAGCAAGGGGCTTCCCGTACTGCATGGAGAATGTGACCTTGGGCAAGGGGCACCCTGCTCTGGATGGCTGCCCCCGCCCTCAGGATTCTCTGACTCAGGGGACCCGCACTCACTGGAAGCCAAGGCTTCAGTCTCCGTGGATGGCACTTTGTAGATCTTGCCCCCCTTGTAGACAAAGCTGCCCTCTACCACCTTGAAATCCAGGTAGCGCGTCACCTCTGTATACAGTAGCATCTTTACCAGTTGCCCTGCAGGGCGGTGAGGGGAAAGCAACAATGATGATCAGCATGGCTCCTTCCAGAAGCTCTAGCTGCTCAGGCTGCCCCTTCTATGGAGCCCAACCCTCCTTTGGTCATCCCAATCACCCCCAATACCTCATTCATCTCCCTCACCATTGGCCATGAGGAATTTGGGGATCAGGTCAACATTCCAGTCTCGGCCCCTGCCCATCGACTCAGGGGGCCCCTCCAGCAATTGAAAACGCTTATACAGCTGCAAGCAGGAGGGAGAGAAAGAAAGGCACCTCAAAGACCACCCCTCCCTCACTCCCCTGCCCAAAGAACCTGGGGAGCTGCTTCAGTGCCCTATGTGAGAGATTGACAAGGGACGGGCCTTGATGCGGGTGGCCTCACCTCCTCCAGGGGTGTGATGGAGGAGCTCTCGCCCCCATAGTAGGGGTTCCGGTCCATGTGCAGCACTTTCTTCCCATTCACGGACATGATGCCCGACAGGATGCACTCCTGGGGAAGAGGTGACATTTGCTGCACTCCCACCTGCCCACATTCCGAACAGCAGCCCTGATTTGTTCCCCACCCCACAACTGGAGACGAAAGCAAAGCAAATGGACAGCTCCTTCCACCCCAAGCTGGTTGCCTCCCCTAAAACTGGAGGCAACGGCTTCATCCAACCAGTCTCCTTTATAACCTTGCTGGGTAAAGGAGTAAAGAAAAAAGAAATAGCGGAGCCATGGAAGAAGAGTGTCCAGCAGATGCGCGGAGAGTCTTCCAGCAACTACCACGCTAAGAAAATCATCTATCTACATAGAGTAGCAGGAAAAGACAGGTGAGACACAATGAGCAACAGAGAAGACCCAGCTGGACAGTGAAGCCCCCCCCCACCCCGGAAGGGAAGTGAAGCACGGTTCTGGAATCGCAGGCCCCACCCTGGGCTGCTCGGTCCTCCAAGTTGCCCCTGACCCAGGCCTTCCAGGCCCGGGAAGAGGCTTCTGCGCCCCAACTGAGGGAGATGAGCCTCTCAGGGGAGCGGTCCAACGGGGTTTGAGGGAAGGGGAAGATAAACACCCTCACCAGTTAGTGTAATCAGCCCAAGGACAAAGGCTGCAGACACTAAGCCTGAGGTCTCCATGGGAAGACCAGGGTGGGGTAGCGGAAAAGTGGTCAGTGCCCCCACTGCTGCTACTTCTGGAATATTCCCTGGGTCCCCTGGCCACATAAAAAGCCGGGGAGGCAGGATGAGGACCCACTCTGGCAAAGCCCTCGGACCCGAGGTCCTTGTACTTCATCCCCACCAGGATTAGCGCAAGATGGGAGGGGATGCTGGACGGGTGACGGGTGCAGGCGATGGGCAGGGGCCAGGGGACACTGGGGGGAGGGGGGATCGGGCCGAGGGGAGGTGCGTTTTCCCTGGCCGAGGTGGCATGGGTCCAGTGGTCAGAGCCCCGGGAAATCGAGGAGGCGGAAAGGAAGGGGGTCTCTTTTTGGAAATGGGGCCACAGCGGTGGGTAGAGGTGACGTCGCGAAGGGGGGGTGGGCATGGGGCTGTTTCTTCGGGAACCCGACCGCCACGGATGGCAATGATGGGAGGATGGGGCCCGGGGCAGTAACACCGCGGGGAGGAGGGGGAGATGCGGGAGCAAGGGCGCCGGAGGCCGCACTTACGGTGAGGCCGGTACCCAGCACGATCACATCGTATTCCTCATCCATGGTCAGAGCTCGGTGCCAGCGCCGTCGGCTCCTCCTCCTCCTCCTTCACCACAGCCGCCGCCGCACTGGACCAAAGATGGCGGCGCGCCGGCTCCGCCCGACCCCTCCGCCGCGTCAAAGAGTCCCGGCCCCTCCCCACGCCCCGCCGCGCCCGGCCCGGGCCACCGCCTTCTAGGCTCGCCTCCCGGGAGGGCTGCCAAGGCCAGGGTCCCAGCCCCAGCACGGCTCCGCAGGCGGCGCCACTCTCGGAGAGCCCTGTGGGGTGTGGGGCGGGGCGGGGCGGGGCGGGCCGGTGTCCGGTGCTGCGACCGAGGGATCCGTGCGCGCGGGAGCCTCTCGCGCCCGCCCCGCCCTTCGGGAGGCTCGGCGCGGCCCTGATGGTTAGGTGCTCCCGCTGCGGCAGCCGGGGGTGCCCCCTGGGGACAGGGGGGCAGCCATTGTCACTACCGTCTCCCCCAAGCGCTGACCACCCCCGCCCTTCCTGCCGACGCGCTGCAGCCCCCTCCCTACACTAGCCGCTCAGGAGCCCAGCTTGCTAAAGACCCTCCAGCTCTCCCCTAGCTCCCCCGGAGAGGCAGTCCACAGGACCCCTAGAGGCCTTCCCACCACCCCCTTGGCCAGCTACATCTGGGCTCCTCTCCCGCAGCCCTCAGCCAAGCGCATTCGTCATATCCAGTGCAGAAATGAGTGACAAGAAGCTGAAGCATGGCGACCCTTCTTTATTTTATTAGGAAGGAAACCCAACGAGCAGCCCAGGCTCCTGCCAGGCACTCCAGGCAGGAACATGCCAGAAACCCAGTCAGCACACCCAGCACACCCAGCCCACCTGCCGTGGAGGTCCCTTCCTTCTCAGGCCACAGAAATAAACCCTAATGTACTGCTTATTGTTAGCACAACATCACCAAAAAACAGTAACACCAGCCAAGCCAGACAGTTAAATAGTATTTATACCCCACCCCCCAACTCAGGGAACTCCAGCTCCTGGCTGCTGCAGGGAGCCCCAGAAAGCCAGGGAAGGAGCACTGACTACACAAAAGCACTATAAACAGCGAGGGGTGAAGGTGGAGTGATGAGAATAAATAAGGAAAAGGGGGAAGGAGGAACGGGCATTCAAGTCCCTTCCCCTCACAATCACCAAGCCTGGGAGATCTGTCTACTATCTATGCAGAATATGTACACCTTGTTGGTAAAGATGGGGGATGGGCAGCCCCAGGGAAGCCCCTCATGGGTGGAACAGGGAGCAAGACACGGCTGAGGGAACTGGGGTTCATGCTATGGAAGACAGGAAGCCCTTCGGTGCACCATGCCTCGAGGTGAGACAGCGACAACCTGGACACCATCACACCCTCAATCCCCCATGGGCACCGAGTCACACAATCTGGGTCAAAGTGATGGCGGGGCCCTTGTGGTCATCAAAGCGGTCCATCGTCTTGAGGCTGAGGATCATGTGCAGACCATAGGTGAAGATGAAAAGCATGAACAGGGAGGTGAGCAGCCCCATCCAGATGCCCGGGGAGAAGAAGCCAGCACAGTCACTGGCATAGGAGAACTGCTCGCCCTTCACGTTGAAGGCCTGGATCTGGGGAACAGAAAGGACTGCGTGACCCCACAGAGAGAGAGGGAGGCCCAGTAAGGGCTGGGGTTCCCGAGTTAGTGGGTAGTCCAAATTTCACGGGATGGGAGCACCGTTGGGACAGGATTCTAGACTACATTCCTGAGCCCAAAGGATGCTGAGACTTCAGGCCTCTAGTCCCTCCCCTCTCTGCCAGCACCTTGCTACCTCCAGCCTGGGCTCCTCCCTGCTCCCTACCTGGAAGTCCTCAAGAGTCATCTGCCAGAGAGAGGGCTGTGTGCGAGGCACAAGGAGATTGTCGTTCTTGCTCAGACTGCTGACGTACTGGCAGTGGAAGGAGTAGATGCTGGGCCCCGTGACCTCGGAGGCATTGAAGTAGACCACGGACCCATTGCTGTGGATTTCCAGGCGCTCCATGGTAAACCAGTGCCGTGCTGACACTGGGTAGAAGCGGTTTACCAGAATGAACCTGCCGGAGGCCGCGGGATGTCAGGCAGCTGAGGAAGCCAGAGTCACGCCAGTCCACCCACACCTTAACCCTCAGACTCACTTGAATGTCACCGTGGTACCAAAGAGTTGTTCATAGGTCAGCGCAAGCCTACAAGGCCAGAGTAAGAGGCAAGTTGTTAGGCTCTGGAAGGGCCTTGAGCATCTTAAATCAGGTTGCTCAAGTCTGCTTCTACCTAAGCTGCCTGGGTCTTCACAGCCACCTGAAGAGGCAGTGCCCCCACTTGACAGATGGGAAAACTGAGACCCCGTCACATTTTAGGTCAGGAACCAGCACGCAGGTCCCCCACCTCCATCTGAAGGCTCCTTCCTCTGGATCCCCTGAGCCCACTGCCCCTCCCCCTTTCAGCTCCCCCTTGGGGTCACTGAGATGCCCAGGTTGGGCTTTGGGGGTGAGGGCAATTTCTCTCGCCACACGGTAAGGGTACGGGAGCCCTAGAATTCACTGGGGCCTGGTATGCGCCCTCGTGTAGTCACCTTCAGGTTGCTCAAGGGAGGAGGTGTCAGGTTCCCAAGTGACTGGGAAGTATGAACAACCAGGGTCCCAGCCAAGGACTAGAGGGCATGGGGAAGCAGAACTCTGAGCACCCCCGACTTCAAGAGCCCTCCACCAGTCTCACCCTATATCACCGGCATCCCCAGAGTGAACATCCCCAACACATACACCCACCTGCAGTGGCAGGTACTTTGCCCTTACCTGGCAAAGGAGTCATTCCAGAAGGAGCCAGTCAGGTTGAGGTCCTGGACCCCAAAGGTCATGGGGGTCAGGTCCTTCCACTGGTTCCCATATACCACCGTGAAGTTCTGGGCCCAGAACAGGATCCGGGGAGCAGTGTCATTGTAACTCACAGGTTGGGTCACAGCTGACACTGGCTGGTTTTGCAGCAGCTGGCGGCCTAGCCCCCCAGCCACCATGGGTACATCACGGGCCACCTGCAGAAACAGCCCACAAGCCTTCTCTCAACAGCCCTGGGAGCAAGCCTCAAACCAAGTGGCCTGCCCTCACTGTCCCCCCAGGTACCCTCTCTACCATCTGTAGTCCCACCGGTCATACTCTGAGGCTCTTCCTCCAGGAAGCTTTCCCTGGCTGGCCCCTAAGCCTTTGTGATATTCCTAGCCCCTCCAATTTAGGAATACTTGGACTTATTGCCCGAGCATGCCAGCCTGTAAGACTGATAGGGCAAGATGGAAAGCTGCACCTGGAAGGATTAGGCAGGACTTTACGATTCCTATTCATCCCCCCTGACATCGAGCCAGGGGAGAAGCCAGCTCCCATCAAGACACTCTACTAGGAGCCATCCACCCCTCCAGGCTGACTCACCATGCAGCCTCTGCCCACACCTCCCAGAGCCCCTGAGGAAGGGCACGTACCCTGGAAGGGTGGACTGCCGTGAGGGCTGCTGTGTATGGGACATCTTCAGACTTGAGTGTGCTCAGCACCTGCCCAATAACCTCATCTAAGGGGCAATGGGAAAAACAGAGAACCAGGTCACAGGCAGACGCTAATGGCAACACTCCCCACCCGATGTTAGAAACCATCTGACCTTCACAAGCAGAAGCCAGCAGAGGCAAGGTCATGCCCTTCCATGTCCCACATCAGAGTCCTCTCTTGGTGGCACTAAGTGAGATCACCTCGTTGAGGTGGGAACCACCAGGTGTCTGGACTATGAAGTCCCCCCACCCTTGGCAAATGGCATGTCCTCTATGGTGGGACACTGAGACCCTTGAAGAGCCGGCTCCCATCAACCTTCACTAGTGTTTTCAGTTTCCATTAAGGATTATTCCTAATAGCAGCTGCTTCTCATCCCGTCCACCCCCAGCCTCCACTGGGACACCTGTGGCCTAAATCACCAACTCCCTAACGTCAAGCCCTAACTATGGGGAATGAGGAAAGACAGAGTTATAAGAAATTCCAAAGCTACCCACAGAAGGTTTTGATGACCTTTCCATGAGGAATGATTCCTTTATAGCAAGAAGAGGACAAGTCTTCAGAACTGGTTTTGGAAATGTTGCTGGTCTATTAAACCCAAAACTACGGATTCACGCTGCCTGAGTGGTAACTGGCTCCACAGGCTCCTGCACAGAGGACCCCTAGGTGCCCCAAAACCTTTGCCAGGCAGGGCCCAGCTGGAGAGGGGTGAGGCCTGGGGGGCCAGCATTTCCTTGCTCAGCTGCCAGTTGTTCCAAGAAGCAGGGCTGCTGCCCTAGGAATGAGGAGGGGCTGAGGAGCAGTAGGCCAGCACTCTGCAGCTGAGGGCTGGATAAGGATGGAAAACGTGTACCCTTCCTGACCCCACTCACCATTGCCTGTGAGGACTTCCCTAGGTGCCATCAGACCCGAGCTATGGAAGAGACAGAGCATTAGAGCCCCTGCAATCCACCATCCGGGGCCACATCCCCTCTGCCCCTCCATGCCATATCCTTCTCCACTAGTCCCATTCACCTAGCAACACTCTAGCTGGGGGCTTTGGGAGCCACGTTCGCTGCTCCCTCCACAACTTGTGCTCACCTCATAGCCCTGCCTGGAATCCCTTGCCCCACCCGGCGCTGCTTCACAGTCCTGCTCATGTCCCTGCCACCTGCTGCGTGAATGGGTCCTGGCTAGGCAAGTCGGCTCCCCATCACCAGGGCCCACGTCTCTCTCGTCTCTGGAGGCCCGACAGGCCTAGCTCAGTGTGGGCATTGACTCCTGAGCCACAGCCCAGCCAGAGGCTCTTCCTGCCTCTTCTGGCCAGAGTGCACCTTCTGGAAGGGCTTCAAGGTTCTCAATGGGAGGACTGTCATCTTTGAGTTGTGCTACCAGAGCCCAGAGCCTTGCAGCTGCAGGCTAGGCCATACCTGGCTGTGTAGGGCAGGCGGATGAGAAGCAAGGCTGGGAGGCTGGCATTGAGCTTCAGCTCCCGCAGGGTGGCCAGGTCCACGTGCAAGGGGCTGGCCCCGAGCTTCTCCTGCAGGTAAGTGGTCAGAGTGCTGACCGCATACCAGTCGACAGCTGGAAGCACCAGAGAGGAGGGGGCCAGGTCCAGGGCATTCTGGGGACAGAGAAGAGGTGGGGAATGAGTTAGCAAGGGACCAGTACACCTGGGCCAGCCCCCCAAACCTCTCTGGGAAGCCACACCCACACAGGAATCTCATTCCGGGTCAGAAAGAAAACGCCCCATGCCCTTGGCCTGACACTCAGGCCTTTCTACTCCCAAAGCCAGCATCTCTGGTTCCTAAGGGGACAGTTCTTATTGTGCTGGGGGCGGGGGTACAGGACAGCTCCCATGGCCCTCAGCTGGGAGAGGACTCTTACCTCCAGGTTAGAAAAGGCACTGTCCTGCTTGTTTCCAAACACACCGCCATATGCCGTGAAGTCCTCAATGCTCAGCTAGTGGGGAAGCAGGGAAGACAGACTCAGAAGGTAGAGTCAGGGCCAGGGCAGGGGGCAGACACCTTCCCTGAACATATGCAGGGCCAGCAAAATCTCATTTAGAGCCAGATGTGGTGTGGTCGAAAGAGCAAGCAAGGGCGAGTTTGGGGGTGGGGGTGGAAGGTTCCTCCTTTTTTCTTTAGCACCCTCCAGGCAGGGTGAGGGTGAGAAAACACGGAAGGCAGTCATGCGGCTGGGGGGAAATCTGCGGGCAGCTGATTTGTGGTAACCTCAGGAGTAAGAGTCAGCTGCCTGCCTGTAGACAAGAGGAACTGGGTAGGGAAGAGGGAAGCTGGGGAGGGGGCTGGGGGCAGTTAGAAACATTTACTGCATGCCCCCGCAACGAAATCAAAGAAAAGGAGAACCTGCATGCCAGCTGCAACAGCTTGAGCCACCTAAGTCCAGTCTGGATGGAACATTTTTTAAAGGAGGGTGAGAAGTCCCCCTCCCCATCTGGTTTTGGTAGAAGGGGAGAAGGATGTGAAAATCTTGGAATGTGCTGGAGGAAGCACTGAAGTCTTCTGAGCTCTCTGGACCACAGTAACCCCGACACCCATCCCCTTTCCTCTGCAACCTAGACATGTCCTTCAACTCCTGCCCCTCCACCACAGCTCCCAGCTTCCTCTGGCTTTTCCCAGCTAGGCCTAGGGGAGATTGTAATCAGCTTTCCTAACCTCATTTTGTTTAGTATACACACTTGCCCAGCGTCCTCTCGCTTCTGGGCAGGAATCCTGACCCTGTTTGGCCACCTGGGCTCTCCTTCTGAAAGCCCAGGAACCACCACTATCTCTTCATAGCACTCCCTCCTCAAAATAACCCACGGCTTCCTGCCACATTTAGAACTGCGACTAACCTTTTTCCCTCCTCATCACCTGGCTACTGCCTGACCACTTCCAGCTCTTTCTCTCTCACTACACTACAGCAACACCAGCTCTCCCATGGGCTCACCAAGAGCATTCCTTGCCCAGGGCCTTTGCACCTGCTGTTCCCTCTGCCAAGAACACCCTTCCCCCCATAGCCACATGGCTCCATCCCTCCTTCCATTTAGGTCTTTGCTCAGGTATCACCTCCTCACTGAGCCCTTGCCTGATCACCCTTATCTTACACAGGGTTTCAAGCCACTCCGGCCCCTTAGCCTGCTGCTTTCTTCTCTAAACACTATAGCACTGACATTATGTCATATACGAAGTTAGCATTTACTTGTTGCCCTCATGAGAATGTCAGCTTCCTCAGGGTAAGAGCTTGGGTTATTCTGCTCACTGTTATGTCCCCAACATTTAATAACTGGTACATAGTAGGCAGTTCATATTTGGTAAATGGATGAATGCCATAAGACAGGTGGACCCCAGCTAGATGTTTTACATGGATTTTAAGAACTGCTCCTCACAGCCCTCTGATGTAGGTGTTATCTTCATTTTACAGATGCAGAAACTGGCATTCACAGATTATTCCACATGTCCAAAGGCTGGTTAAGTAGTGGAACTAGAACCGATTTCCAGTCAGACTACATTATGAACTATCTCCTGGAGGGACTACAGGCCAGCATGACTGCCACAACCTGCCCACAGAGTGACATAGCAAGACCACAAGGGGAATGAGCCATACAGGCCACCAACAAGGAAGGGACAAGCAGAAGCCCGATAACTTCCAAACACCAAACCCACACTGCTCTAGAATCTCCTCATGATCTACATGCCCGCTTTGGGGAGGACAAAGAGACCTGGATGGGAGGGAAAACAGTGTGCCGGTTTATAAGCACGAACTGGGGGAGGGGGTTATCCGACGGACTCAGGCTGGAACCAATTGTGGTGTACATAAACCAGTCCATCACTGCACCTCTACAAGCCTTAGTTTCCTTGGCAGTAAAACCAAGATAATGACATCAGCTCTGCACAGTGCAAATGAAGCAACTCAATAAGTGATCGTTTTTTGATTATCTCTATTATGATCATGGAGTTAGAATCACAACTCTGCCACCCATTAGGTGTGTGACCTTGGGCAAGTCACTTCCCCTCCTTGGGCATCATCAGTCTTCGCATCTGTAAACAGGGTCGATAGTCCCCACCAGAGTACAGTAGGTCAGATTAAGTGTTTGGTACTCAGTAGGCATCTGGACTCTGACCCCTTGCTTCCCCAATCAAGTTGGTGCCATTTTCGGGCCTTCACCATTCCCATTGAACCTTCTTCTACAGGCCTTCTCAAGAGAGGAGCCACACCTCCTTGCAGTTGAAAGAAGGTCACTGAAGCGTCCCTTGTGGGATGGGCCTCAGTGTCCTGGGACCAAGGCTCGAGAGGGCTGGGGCGGGCGCACCTTGTCCTGCAGGAACAACAGCACATTGCGGGGGCCCAGCTCCAGGGCGGGGTCTAAGTAAGTAGAGAGCTGCATGTCGCTGGTGATGTGGCCCTCGTGGGTATCGACCGCAGGAGCCCACAAGTCCCTGTCGGGGGACAGAAGAGGTGCTGTCAAGCGAGAGCCCATGGCTTGAGATCTGAAGCCCATGGGCTCCCAGCTTGATGCGTGGGGCCCGGAAATCTGACCCTACCCAGTAGCTACGGGCCGCCGAACAAGAAACAGTACCCTCTGGGCCTCGCTGCTCCTCGCCGAGGACAACCCTGGAGTTGGGCGAGGGCACCTCAGCCGCTACGGCGCGCAGCGAGGCCCGCCCCGGCGCACCCTGCTCGCTCACCGGTCACTCGACCACAGCACGAGCGGCACCTGCTGCTCCGCCGCTGTCGCCGCCACCACCACCAGCAACAGTGGCAGACACCGAATCTGCCACAGCGCCGGGGCTCGCTGCGTCCTCGCCGGCACCCGAGCCGCCGCGGTCACCGCCATCATAGCTTTAGCCTCGACTATCTCGACCACCGCTGCCGCCGCAGATCAGGTGACCGTCGCCCCCGCCCAATCTCCGCCCCGCGCCACCATTGGCCAAAGTGCAGGCCCGCTGTCCAGGGCTGTAGATGATTAGACAAGGCGTATGCCACTCCTGGCCACTCCTTTTTACTGATTGGCTGTACGTGTCTCCAAGCACGCACGTTCCTGGTAGGAAAGGGGGCGGGGTCAAGCTCAGTCAGCTCCCACCGCGAGTCGGCTGTCCCGCGGGTTCGGACAGTACAGGACAGGCGGGGCGGGGCCAATGGGGGGCCAGGGAGGGCGCCTCTCTACAGGTCCCTACACGAACGGCTTCGCCTCTGTTTTAATCTTTCTGCTTAAAATTGCAAGAGTAGTTAATTTTTCCTGCAGATGGACCCTCTGTGGGGAGAGAAAAGGGCCCAGGATAGCGTCTGGAGGTACACCAGCACGTACAACAGGCAGGGAGGAGGGTCCATTGGAGAAATCCGAGGAGCATCAAAGCAGAGGGGAAAACCCAGGGAGAATCTTGGTTTCAAGGACACCGTGATTAATAATGTCACTGTCAACTGCTGCCAGGAAGCAGGTAAGATGAGGACAGGAAACTGTTTATTGGACTTAGCAATAGCTAGAGACTTGAGCAAGAGCGATGTCAGTGTGAGGAAACAGAGACACGGTGTAGGATTGCCCTTTCTCGAAGTTTGCCTTAAAGAGAGGAAAGAGACAGAGTGACAGCTAGAGTCAGAAGATAGGAAACACCGCCCCAAGTGAATTGGGAGACTTTTATCTTTTTCTGTGCCTTTTGTTTTGTTTTGTTTTGTTTTGTTTTTAAGATTTTTATTGGGGAATGGGAACAGCGCTAAGGAGTTGGGGGAAGGGGAACAGACAAGTTGCTGTCCTTTTGTTCTTCAGTCTAGTTGTAGAGGACGTTGCTTCACTGGCCCAAGTTGGCACCATCATTGCGCTCTTCCTGGGCGAGGCAGATCGGTAGCTGGCATCTGGACAGCCGCTCACGCTTGCTGCTGACTACACACGGTAGCCCATGGCAACCCACTGCAGCAGGGGCTGCAGCCTACGCTGTGGCCAGAGACTCAGGGCAGCCCAGCTCCAGGTTGAGCTGTTGTTCAGCATCTTAGCTGTAGAGGGCAGTGTCACTGGCCCTCATATGTGGGATCCGAACCGGGGCCCTCTGGCGTCCCAAGCCAGCTCTTAACCAACGCGCCACTCGGCCGGCCCTGTGCCATTTGTTTTGTTTGTTTGTTTGTTTGTTTGTTTGTTTGATTGATTTTTAGCTGAGCCATCCTGCCACCTGTTGGCAGCTCAGCTCGGTCCAGGCATTGAAACGCTGTTGCTCAGAGCTCGCACCCTTGAGCGAGCTCTTAACCAACTGAGCCACTCAGCCGGCCCTTCTGTGCCATTTTTTGATTTCTCCCATTGGTGACCAGTAGAAACAAACAAAAAAACCCCTCATAACTATAGCCAAATATTGAATGCATTAAGGATATGTACACTGATTTATTTAGGAGGAAGTGGACTGATGTCTGAAACTTAATTTGAAATGCACCAAAAATAAAATGGAGAGAAATGTTGGTACAGAGCTAGGTGTGTGATAAAGCAACGATAGTAATATGTTAATGGCAGAAGCTTAGGGGTGGGTGGATGTGTGTTCACTGTAAGCTTTTTCTTAACTTGCTATATATGTACTGGGCTGAACAGTACATCTAGAACTTGTAAATGTGACCTAATTTGGAAATAGGATCTTTGGAGATGTAATCAAGATAAGGTCATGCTGGATTGGGGTGGTGTCCTTATATAAGAAGAGGGAAATTTGGACACAGACAGACACACAAAGAAGGCTGACTGATGGAGACAGATTAGAGTGATGCAGCTGCAAACCACGGAGCTCCTGGAGCTACCAGAAGCTGGAAGAGGCAGGAAAGATTCTTCCCCAGAGCTTTCAGAGGGAGGCACTGCCCTGTTGACACCTTGATTTTGGACTGTTGGCCTTCAGAACTGGGGGAGAATAAATTTCTGTTGTTTTAAGATGCCTAGTTTGTGATAATCTGTTACAGCAGCCCTAGGAAACTAATATACTATATGTTTGACGTTTCTGATAATAAAAATACATGAAGAAGAAAGTTTAATAATGCCCACCATCAGCAAGGATGTCGGGAAATAGAGTCTCACCTACACAGTGGTAAAAGTATCAATTGGTAGACACTTTTTGGAGGATAATTTGGCAGCATCTCACAAACCGTAAAATGTGTATGACCTTTAACCAAGCAATTTCCCTTTTAGGGATCCATGCCACAGAAATATTCAGCTGAGCACAAGATGCATGTACAAAGAGATCCATTGTGGCACCATTTATTTGTATTTGCAAAAAGTTGGGCACTCATGACCGGACACTGCACAGCTGCTACTGCTTCCACCACTGCCCCACAAACACCAGGATGTTTGTGACTTTAACCAGAAGGCTGCTAAAGAAAACCAACACCCCTAGGGCCATGCCTCTCATGGGCAGAATTCAGTCTGCATGCAGATCCCTTGATGCAGTGCAGGAAGGAGGCACATCAGTAGGAGCTAGATGCTGGGGGCTACCATACCAAGTACACAGTGACTCCCTCTCAGCCCCGTGTAGCTGACAGCCCGTTGATCCCCTCCACTTGTCAGAGAAACTGCTTATGAGATAGTAGTTGTCGTTGTCACAAATGTGGCTTGGATTAGGACAGTGGCAGCTGAGCTAGAGAGAGGAAGTGGGCTTCACAGAACATGGTCGAGGAAGACGGTGGCCAAAGGTGGCTCTCGGGTCTCTCTGAGTTGGGGACTGGGAGATGAGGTCAGTTGGGGACACATAAGTTTGTGGTGTTTGTGGGACCTTGAGATGCTGTCATTTATAAGATATTTATTTGGTCTTCCTCCACAGTTCCTGGCTCACTGCTTTCGAAACCCTTGGAAATTCCCAAGAGTGATCAAGGTGTCTTTTGTTATGTTAATGAGGTGACTTAGCACCTAAGACCGGTGGCTGGTTGCCCATGGAGCCAATCATGGGATTAGAGGGCTGGAACTTTCAGTCACAGCCGCTGAGGGGATAGAGGTCGAGTTGGTTGCTAATGGCCAGTGATTTCGTCAATCACAACTATGGAACGAAGCTCCATAAAAACCCAGGAGGACACCTATTAGTAATCTAGTTAGTAACATGTTTCCTGGAGCTCTGTAGGCCGTTCTAGCAAATTAATTGAACCCAAGGAGGGGGTGATGGGGACCTCCAGTCTATAGACAGTCAATCAGAAGCACAAGTGAGAAGCTGAGCTTGCGACTGGCGCCTGAAGTGGAGGGAGATCTTGTGGGACTGAGCCCTCAACCCACGGATCTGATTCTGTCTCTGGGTAGATAGTGTCAGAATTGAGCTGAATCCTCACACACCCTGCTGGTGCCCCGAATTGCTTGTTGGTGTGGGAAAGCCTCCACGCACGTTGCAATGTGGTCCAGGAACCCCATTCAGGCCCCCAAAGTGGCCATGTCAAGGCCAACTGAGGGGAGAGGTTTTGTGCTGGAACTTACTGTGCCCCAGAAGCCCAGGAGGGTGTTGAATCCCTTGCTCCAGGATCTGATTTGTATTTTAAAGGGATGACCTGGCTGTGGTGAGCAGGGCAGATAGAGGGGATAAAAATCGTTGCAGGAGTTTGTTGCCACCTCTGGGAGAGAGATAACAGGGGCTTGGCCAAGGCAAAGCCTGGGCAGAGAGAAAGGGCCAAAGAGGCTGCAGAGGTTGGTGCCTCAGTGTTGGTCTGGGACTGAGGTTTGACCAGGTGATATGGTGGCAAGACAGGAGCAGGGGCCCTGAGAGCGTTTGAAGTGAGAAGTTTGCGCAGGAGCAGCCAGTGGGTGGGGAAAGGAGGGACCCGTCCAGTGCATGCTCAAGTCCTTCCCTGGCTTGCTCTTGCTCTTGCTAATGGGCCTGGGGCTCAGTCGCATTCCCTCTGTCAGTCACCAAAGTCCTGTAGAGCCCGCCCGAGCCAGTGCCCAGTGGGAAAAGAAATGAGGACAGCAAACAGGACATCACAATGCAGGCAGAGTCCTCCAGGTCCAGGACAGACCTGGCAAGATACACATTTGGGGAGGAAAGCTCTATTATGGTGCTGCAGGAGCAGAAGCTGTCCAGGGAAGGGACAGAGGCCCTGGGAGCAGGAAAGTGGTGATGCAATGACAAAAGGAGCTGGTGGCCATGGGCAAACCCAAGAACACAAATGGCACCATTTAAATACTTTCAAGGCAAAGAGTTTCTTGCAAGTGTGATCTTGCTGGCCAGAGGTCTCTCACTGAAATGCTTCTGTCCCAGAGGGATAAACTCTCCTGTGGCAGCTTTTATTCTTCCCTGAGTTGTGGGAGGTCCCTGGAGTGGTGACCCTTGATGCTTCCTGAAGCACTTGCCATGGGCCAGGCATTGAGTCAGACTCGGACCCCCAGCCTCCAAGTTCACAATCTGATCTAGCGGGTCGTGACACAGGCTGATGGACATTCAAAAGAGGGAGGAGACACTGGACACTTACCTGGGAGGGAAGCACAGGGAGGGTTACCTGCCTGAGTCTGCTTTGACCACAAGGTGACATTTAAGCCAAATCCTTCACCAAATGCTGACAGCATTTGAGCACGTTCGTGCCTATGAGCACCTTTGTGCCTCCCCCTGGAAGTAATTGCTAGCCTAAATTGGGTGTTTATCATTCACTCTTTTTGTTCGTAGTTGGCTGACCACTTGTGTATGTGCCTCTAAACAGTCTAATGCTCAGTCTGCTTGTACTAGAGCTTGATAAAATAGCATTGTACTGTCCTGCCCATAACCCTGTGCAGGGGGCACTGGTAGCCTTGTACCTCACTGCGTAATCCAGTGCCTGAGCCTTCCGCGACCATGGCTCCCTTCTCCCACTGGTGGACACAAGGGGTGCTTGCTTCTCTTTGGTCTCATTGTTTGCTATGAGGTCCTTCGTGCAAGTAAAATTACGTTTACTCTACAGATCAGTTCTGGAGGACTGACACCTTTACCGTATCAAGTCTTTCTTTTTATGACTGTGGGATCTCTCCATTCACTTAGGTCTTCTTTAATTATTTCAATAAAATGTTAGGGTTTTCCATACATACGTCTTTCACATCTTCTATTAGATTGATTCTTAGGTACCAAGTAGCTTTTGTAAATGGTGTCTTTTTTTTTTTTTAAGCTGAGCCATCCTGCCACCTGTTGGCAGCTCAGCGGCTGCTCAGCTCGGGCCGGGAATCGAACTGCTGTTGCTCAGAGCTCAAACTCTTGAGCGAGCTCTTAACCAACTGAGCCACTCGGCCAGCCCTTGTAAATGGTGTCTTGATTTAAATTATATTTTGTAATTCTCTGTTGCTGGTGTATGTATAGAAATACAATTGATTTTTTTGCACATGCTCATCTTGTAGCTGGGACACTTTCTAAACCCTTATTTCCAAAATTTTGTCTATAAATTCATTTGGATTTTATATGTAGACAATCCTATCATCAGCAAATAATGATAGTTTTGTTTATTGCTTTACACTCATTATACTTTGGATTTCCGTTTCTTGTCTTACTGCTCTGGTAGTAGTTTTGTTCCAAATTTCGAAGGCCATGTTTCCAAAGCTTCAACATCAAAAATAATATTTACTCTAGGTTTTTTGTTGATAGTCTCCATTAGGTTAAGAAAGGTTTTTTGTAGATAGACTATCAGATTAAGAAAGTTCCCCTCTATGCAGTTTGCTAAAAATTTTAAAAATTATGACTATTTTATCAAGTGCTTCTGCATCTATTGAAATACTCATATGGATTTTCTCCTTTAATCAGTTAATATGGGAAATGGCATTTATAGATTTCACAATCCAAGGACAAGTCAAATTTTGCTGAGAACCTACAAAATATAGTCTGTATAAAAAAACATCAAATTGCAAAAGCATCTATACAGTACACTATCATTTATGTAGAGTTTAAAAACCTGCAAACGTTTATATATTTATGGAGATGAATATGTAGTAAAAACAAAAGAACATGAAAAAATGGAACATTCTATCATAGGGTATAAAATCAGAACTTTTCATGAAATTAGTTGCTTTGTTCAAATGGATATAAAATATATACATGAAAAAGGAATGTTACATTTGGACCAATCAATGCAAGCTTGCCAACAGTCTGTTTTTACCTATATTTTTTCACAAGTGTTTCTTTTTTAACTCCAAGTGATTTTTTTCCCCTTCTGGTGATTTTTAAAAACTTTTATCTTGAAATAATTACTCACACCCAGTTGCAGTCCTAATCATCTTTGAATCTTCTCTTCTTGCTGGCTAATTTTTGTGGCTCCACCTTTTCTTTCTTTACAGATTTCGATTATAGTATTTTCCACATTCTGCCTGACATTGTCGATTTCAGAAGTACCCAAGGGTTTCAACCTTGTTTCTGCTGCCGTTAAGCAAAGTACTTCTTTTTGTTGTATGTTTGGTGATTTTGGGGAGGCCTTTTTGCTTGATCTTCATCTATGGACAAACTGGAGGCCTAAACTGAGCTTGCTTTTCTCTAAAGGATTTGCTTTCCTGCCAGGAGGACTACCACCCTGGATTTGCTTTGGCTCCCACCCTGGGTCCCAAGCTCAATCTAGGTGTTCCCCTTCCCACCTCACACCACAGCACGTTGCTTGGGGAGGCTCACCGAGCCCCTCAGAGACCTCCTACCTCCTGGGAACCAGCGGGGGAAGGGTTAAACATCTCCCTACTTCGCTAGCTTTGGGTTTTGAAGCAAGTCCATTAGCTTTGCTCTGCCTCCTTTACAAAATGAGATGAATTCCTACTTTTGCAAGGTTGTCATGGGGATTACAGACAATGACTGAAGTTAGTGACTGGTGCGTGCTGAGAGCTCTGCTGAGAGCTCTGAGAGCTCGGTACCCATCTGCTCAAGTGCTCTTGATGTGCCCAGGGCTCTAAGGGTCCAGCCTTCCAGTGTGGGGGGGTCACCTCCCATCCTCACCACTACAGAAAGGCCAGAGGTAAAACAGCACAATGCAGATGCTTTATTGTTTACAAAACATGGAACCCAGCCCCAGGGGACTCCAGTGATGATGGACACAGAAAGGACCTGGCCAAGTCTCAGGCTTTTGCTGAAGCCTCTGTTCCACTGGGCTCCAATTCTGGCCAAGGGCTGCTCTTCTGCCTGCAGCGTGGGGCCAGGCCTTGCCTGAGGTTCCTAGGCTGGTAGGAAGCTCGGGCAGAAGGAAGCTGTGACTGAAGGTTACCCCTGATGAGGTGGTGAGCAGCTCTCAAATTGGGGCAGGTGGGTGGAGGCCAGGCCAAGGGCCTGTGTGCCCCTCCCTGAAGCTCCAGCCTAGCTACCCACTCCCTTTCAACCACCCTCTCTCCAGACACCAGCTCTTGGAGGAGCAGCTGTGACCCTTCCTTCAACTGAAGAACCACAAAGGAGCTGGAATGCTCACCAACTAGGCGAGGGCACCCTTTAAGGGTTACGAACAAATTTGTCTAAAAAACCGTATCTGAGCTCAAAGCATCAGTCCATTCCCCAGCACCAGCTGTGTCAGGGTCAAGAACCCAAAGGCAGCCCTGGGAGCCTGGCAGATGGAGTGTGGGTCCCAGAGCTGCTTCTTCCCCAGGCCTCAGGGGACCCCTCCCAGAGCCCTGCAGGGTCTGGGCGGGGCAGGTCTATCTCCCAGGCTGCAGGTGGTTGTGGAGCTGCTCCGCCTGGGTCTTCAGGCGCTGGAATTCCTCCTGAATGAAGTCAGTCAGGGCTTTACGCATCTCCACCTGAGGGGAAGGACTGGGTCTGGCCTGCAGTCTTCAAGGAGCATCACCCTGGGCCCCTGGGAGGCTGAGGGCACTGGGAGGGGCCAAGGACAGCAGGGGGCAGCCCAGGGAAACTCACAGCTGACTTATTTTCTGCCCGGAGCCGCTCGAGCACAGGCAGGGCACTGAAAGGCTTCCCAATCAGCACAGTGATTTTCTGCAGGGAGACCAGGTGACAGGAATAGGGAGTGCTCATAACCCCAGCCCAACGCCCTGGGGAGAAGCCGAGTCCTGCCTCTAACTTGCTATGTGCTCCCTCAGGCCACTCCCGTCTATAAAACCAGGCTCACTGGCATCCAAGGGCCATCCCAGTCCTAGGGTCCATGCTCTAGATGTCCCGTCCTGTCCCAACCCCAGGGCCAAACCCTGATTCCTGTGCTCTCCTTCTTCCGGCCTTGGTGCCAGGAAGTCCCTCTCTATGTTCCACTTGGTCCCCCTGCTGTAGGCTCAAGCTCAGCTCCTCTTGAATCTGGCCTCAGTAATGCTGAGTGGGAGACAAGGGGCAGAGGCAGGCAGACAGACAGACAGACAAAGGTCAGCAACCCCTACCCACCTGTCCAAAGCGAGGGAAGTAGGGTGGGCTGTTAGGAAGGACGTCGTTCATTCCTGCAGCAGTGGACAGAAGGCTGGGAAGCAGGCGCAGGTGGAGAAGGGCAGCCCCAGCCCTCGCCCCAGGCACCCTGTCCCTGCCACCCAGTGGAAACCACCCCGAACACTGCCTAGAGAAGCTCCTCTCCCGGCCCCCCTCCCCAGACCGCAGGCTAGGCCTGAGGGAGACTCACCAACATGCCACAGCGGCAGGATGATGGGGTTGAGATGACACTCGGCAATCAGGCGCCCAATTCCTGTCCCAGGGAGAGGGAAACGGTGCAAGCAGAGTTGCAGTGCCAGCCCCCAGCCGGGGCCAGCCCTACCCTCCCCCAGTTCAAACCAGCTCCCCTGGGCCAGCCCTTGTCTAGGCATCTATCCCCTTGCTGATGCTACCAACACACCCATCTGCCCCATATGCCATGGTACACCCCAGCCAAAGAGGGCCAGCAGCCCTTACCCCACTTGAAGCGCAGGAACTCGGAGCTCATGTTCACTTTCCCTGTCCAGAGAGACAGGGGACAGAGGTGAGGCTGTGGAGGGGGCCTGGGGGGTTCCACCCATATTCTTAGGGGTGTTGTCAGCCCATATTCTTGGGGTTCGCTCCACTGACCTTCTGGGAAGATGTGCACCCAGTCCCCGTGGTTAAGCTTCTCCAAAATGAAGTCCATTCCCTTCTGGTAGACGCCGTCTCCTGCCGAGAAAAGGCCTCTCCCCATCAGTCCCCAATCTTCCCTGTCCCTGGGGATGAAGCAACAGCTCAGGAACTTCCTCTTCCCCACTGAGCTGTCCACAGGGACACCCACCAATGACTGTCTCTCCTGGGCCTGCTCAGCCCCAGCTGCACCACTCCATACCATACCACGGCCCTTGACACCCTTTGTTTAATAATATCCTCTAAACCTCTAAGTGCCTGTCATGTGCAAGGTGCCATCGTCTCAAACTGTCTCCAACTGAAATTCTGAACTTGACAACTCTTCCACTGATCTCCAACCTCACTTTCTGCCTGTCGGTCCCCCCACAGCCTCACCCGATGAGCCATTCAGCCACATGCATGTGCAATACACCCCTAGCAGACAGCCCCCCCCACCCCAGTCCACACACCATCTTCCCTCCCTCTCCAGCCAGGCTCTTCGAGCTGCCTTTCTCCTTGGTATGCCCCACCCTGGGGCAGGTCTGTGTCTGCTGCCCTTGGCCCAGGGGCGCTGCTGGAGCAAACCAAGTCTACTCATGACTTCCAGCCTCCCTCAGGCCCCAGGTTCTGGAAAACTACCCTTTCCCAGGGTATCAGCCAAGCCAGTTCCCTCGGCCACTCCTCACAGGCCTCCCAGCCCTGCCCGCGCCCTCAGCATCCTCCATCCCTCCCTCCTGCTGGCCCCTTCCTCACAAGGCTCCCCCTGAAAACCAAACTCTCCATTTGATAAAACATATGGTGTTGCCAGTTGGGAAGAACTCAAACTTTCTACTGAAAAAAGTGGAGTTGAGCTGTCCCCAATGCTAGCAACACTCACCTTGGAGATGCCCTTAGGCCAGGATACTGGACCCAGGCAGCCCGGCCAGCGGTCAGCAACAACAGACACAGACACCTAATGCTGTGTGCTGGCCTTCAACTTGGAGCCATGTGGAGACAACCTGTGACCACACTCAGGAAGCATTTCATCAACCTTGTCCGTACAGTAGACAGAGACAGAGAAGGAGGAGGTTGAAGGAGCGGGTAAACCTCCTCATCTCAGCAAGGAGTGAGTACAAAGCCACATCACAGAGGGAGAGGCCCACACTGGGACTATCTCAGGCCAATGCACGAAGAAATGGACTTTTAACCTTTTCTGTGCAAGGCTGAGTCTCTGGAAGGTGCTAGATAGGACTCCGGGAGTCTCAACCTAAACCAAATGGGGTCCTGGCCCGGCAGCTCCTTTTGGGGCTGGAGTTGGGGAGCCTGGTGAGAGTGGCGGTTTCCCTACATGGGATCCTGTTACCTGGTAGTGGTGGGCTTCAGGGGTGCCAGCTCCTCTATTAAAACCCACTGGTGCAACCAAGCCATCCAGCTTGAAATAAAAATTTTAAAACAATGCTATGCTTTTGGAGCAATGCTTCATAACGTTTAGCTTTTGCAAATGTGCTTTCTGCTCACTTGTAGAGCTTGGGGGAAAGGGGAATTTTTTGGAACACAGAAGCAGAATATGCCCGGTACGTCCTTTGCTTCAACACATGTTGTTAGATCTTTGCTGTCCATCAAATGAGTTTGATAAAAGGCTTGTTCCTGCCCTGCCCACTCTCTCTCACTGAAGGTGCTTAGGGTTAAGATTTCGCTGTTTTTAATTGTGCAATAAACCTTAGATGCAGGTCAAAAAGAAGAATGAGATAAGAAATGGACCTGGGAGGCCTCTGCCTGAAGTTGCAGAAGGGAGGAACTGAGACTAAGGGACGGGAGTACATGAGCAGAGTCCCCATCTATCAGAGCAGGGCACGGTAAACAACGACACGATCACCAGCCATGACATTGCTTATGCTTTAGAGAAACGAAGCATCCTCCAAAAGCAGCAAAAAGAGCAAGCGGTCCAGGCAGCTGTCTCTAGGGAGTAGTCTGAGGAGTTGGAGGTGTGGCCAACACAGCTTTTCATTTATTTGAGGTTTATTGGACTTGACCATGTTTCACTCTGACCAACTAGAAATAAACTCCACCTTGACACCTCTAACACCCTGGGTTATTTACTTCCTCTCCCTCTCAACCAGCCTCTGGGAGGAGTGGCCACCCCCTCCTGCCCTCCAGCCTCAGAAGCTCCTGGGGCTGTCACTCCACAGAAATGGCTTCTCTGGGGTCCTGCTTTGCTCCTTTCCTCTCTGACCATTGCTTCCTACAGCCTTGGTGACTTGTCTGCCCTTCTGTGCTCTGGGGTGCCATCCTGAGCCCCAGCTCTCCCCCTCTGCAATCTCACCTCTATGTTTGTCACTTCCTTTGTGGTTGAGTCCCCAGTATCTTTATTCCCAACTGTTCTGAGTTCCAGAACTGCATACCCCATTGCCTCTGGGACTGCTCCCCTCCTTGAGTGAGAGGCTCCTCAGATGAAGCACGTGCAAAACGGGGCTACCATCCCTCCCAACCCCCACACTGCTTTTCCCTCATTCTATCCTCCCAGTGGCTCAGTGTCACCAGATGTCACCTAGCGTCATCTCTGAGTTCTCTTTTCCTCGCCCCCTCCCATAGCCAACATATCAACAAATTCTGTCAACTCTGTCTCCAGAGCAGTCCCTTTCTCAGGCTTCTCCACAGTGACACCCCCCCCCCAGAAGCGCAGCTATAATCCTCTGCTGCCAGAATTGCTGTGACAGCCCCTAACCGGGTTCCCCGCCTGCCCCGGGGCCTGTTCCCATCCACCAGGGTGCACTCGCTCTCTCTCTCTCTCTGAACCACAGACAAAAGCACCTCACCACTCCAATGAAAGAGCAAGGGGCCCATTCCTCCTCACCGACGCATCAACTCCAGGCTCTGAAATTCTTCACATGGTTATTCTAGAACCTCACACTCGGCCTGCAACCTGCATTTTTCTACCATTATCCCTTGCCTCTCCAGTGCCTGACACGTGCTTCCTATGACCAGAATGCTTCCCTTTCATACTCTGCCTGGAAAAATTCTACGTCCCCAAAGGAAAGAGCAACCTGGATTCGAATCCTGGCTTTGCCACCTCTTACCGTGACCTTGGGTCAGCTGCTTAATCCCTCTGAGCTCCTTTACCTGGAGAATGGGACCCAAAAATGGCCCCTAATTCTGGAGGCTCTCGAGAAGTACTCAGGAGTCATTCAATGTCACACACCTCACCCCACCAGCATGTTTGTTCTCCCAAACCCTGCAGCACGCCACCTCCATCACAGACCCATGACACCACACTGCCATCAGTGAGTCTCTCAGGAACATCCTCAAGAGAAGGGACTGTGGATAATGCCGCCTTGACTTCTAATGCCAGAGCTCCAGGTTTGCACAATCCTCAGGCAGCCAGAGAATCGAGCCCTCTCCAAGAAGCCATCGCTTCTCTAGCAGCCACTGCCACCCCTGCTGCCACGCAATGGAGCTGAACTCCTGCTGGTGGGGCAGCAGCCCCCAACTCCCCTTGCTCCCAGGCTGCCTGTCCCACCTGGGTCCCTCCACTCCCAGTGCTGCCAAGCCAGAGGCACTGGTCACCCGAATCCCTGCCCCAAGGGAGGCCAGAGAAGCCTGCAGAAGCACCTCCCTGCACCCACTGGCCCACCAGCCCCTCTGGGAGGAACAGCTCACCTCGGCATACGGGCACGCACTTGCCCAAGCTGAAAAAGTGGGAGTGTAGCTCCTTGGTGAAACAGATGTCTGCAGCTGCAGGGGTCCTGGAGTGGGCACAGACGCAGTCATTCCTACCTCCCCTGCACCCTGCTTCCCAGCCCTCCCCATAGCATGATGCATGACATCATCAGCAATGCGCAATGGAGGCACAGGAGGGCCTGCGGGGCCCCACCCCCATGCCCTGCCTGGACTGCTGGACACCGCCTCCTGGGCAGAGCAGGAGGAGGACAAATCTGGGCAGAGACGGGTGAGGACTCCCATTCTGCCAGGCCCATTGGGAGGGGTCCATTCCTCCTCACCAACGCATCAACTTCAGGTTCCAGATGTGGCGGAGTTTCAGGATCCCTAGAGAAGGAGAGGAAAGGCTTCATGCCCCAACTTCCCTTGTCCCTAGGGAGCACCTTTTTTCGTTCACCCTATTTCAGGGAATGAAGGTCAAAGGCAGCAGCACTACCAGGTCACTATGGCCCAAAATGGCATCTTCCAGACCCTTGGGCTGGACCCCCAAGTTCTCCCTGACTCCTTGCTCTCTCCCACTCCCCAAATCTTATTAGTCACCATGTCTGGTCTGCCTACCTCCCCAACATATTTTGACGCTGCCTATTTTTCTGCACCACTCTCTCTAATGTCACGACCACCACCCTAGTCTAGGCCACTGGATGGCTCTAAAGCCTCCTTCCTGGCCTCCTGGGATCTGCCTGTGGCATCCCACAGACAGTTCTCTGCACAGAGGTCAGGGTGAGCTCTGAAAGGCTCCCATTCCACCAGGTGGTCGGTCCCCCATGAGCTCTAGGGTAGTCTGACCTGCATTCAGCAGTGAATGCTCTGGAAACCGCCCCCTCCCTACCCAGCCGCCCAGGTTACTGGAGCCAAGCAATTCCCTGTGAAGTCAGTAGAGCAGGAACTTCTAGGTGGGGAACCCAGCTCCCAAACAAGGCTGGCTGAAGGATATAAACCCAGCCTGGGGCAAGCCTGGAACCAGGATACAGGTCTTCCAGCCCCAGCCCAGAGTTTCCTTGACAGGTCCTTAGATTTGTTCCCAAGACTCTGTGGGATCTTCAACGGTTTAGACTGGAGGGTTCCACAGGCCTGCTGCATCAGAGTAAAGAAGCTGTCAGACCCTGTCAATGCAGCCATTCCCTCATTCTCTCCAAATGGCTGAGGCCCTCTCTCTCCAAATCACCTTCCCTAAGAGGATGCTGAAGGAACCACAAATGAAACTTTCACAGCTGGGGTAGGACACCCCAGAAATACTAGTGCCCAGCAAGAAGTGAGTTTGTTCTACTTTTGTTTGGCCCCTTCCGGGGTTCTCTCCCCGCCTCCCTGTGCCCAGAACATTGGCCAGGGTACCCCAGAGATGAGGGTCATCCATGCAGGACTGGTGATTGGAGACGGTGATGAGGGGGGTGGCTGGGCCTCGGTTCTCGATGAGCTCATACAGCACCTCCTTGTTGTGGACGGTGAGGTGGTTCATGTACTCTGGGGGGAGAGAAAAGGGGGGTCTTGGCCTCCTTCTCCCTTGGGTCCCAGGGGTCCCCCCCAGACAAGACAAGCTCACTCACTGGTCCAGAAGCAGCTGTAGGTGCCCACCAGGCCCATGACGACGCTGCTGGCCAGGGTCCAGGTGAGCGGCGGCACAGTGGGGAACGGCCATTTCACATGTAGGGGCATCACCCACGCACACCGCCCCTGACGTCCCGGCGGTTCCCCTGCCACGGGGCAGCCTGCGGGGCTGCTCTAGGTCAGTGTCCTCAACCGCTCTAGAGCCGGGTCCCTAACAGGCCCGCGCCACAGGGGACTCGACCAAGGTCACCTCGTAGGGCAGGACAGAGGCGGGCCCGGCCCCGCTCTCTCGCCACAGACGAGCCACTACCGGGATCAGGAACCGGGGGTCGCAGTGTAGAGCGCCTGGAGCAAGAAACGGCAACCGCGCGCCCGGCGAACCCGCCGGAAAGCGAGCCCGCAACGGCGCCTCGCTCCCCGGCCAACTGTCGCAAAACGAGCTCAAGCCGCTTGACGGCAGCGGGGGCCATCCGGCGGTCCGCGGGCCCTCGCCCCGGCCCCGCCCAGCCCCGCCCGGCCCCAGCGCAGTCAGGGTTCCCGGCCGCCCGCCAGCTACGCGTCCCTTTTGTCTCAATTCGTTCCCAGAAACGTCTCCGCAGTTAACAGGGATTGCACAGCACTATTACCTGACACCACTCAAAGTCCAGGCTGGCGAAGCACTTTTTCTTTAGTTTTTTTCCCCTTTGTTTTTATTGAGGTAAAATTCACATAACATAGAATTAACTACTTGTAGCGTTTTATAGTATATATTTTATGTACATAACATATTATGTTATACATATTACATTATGTAATTTTATATAATTACGATATTACAGTATTGTGCTATATGTATATATGTCATATATAATGTAATATGTGACATAATATATAATATGTAGTCATATATACATATAACGAAATATGTATTCCAGTATTTCTATATCATTTAATACATTCGCAGTGTTGTCAACCACCACCTCTAACTAGTTCCAAAATATGTTCACCCCCAAAAGAAAGACCTGTACCCCTTAAGAAGTCTATTTTTTATTTTTAAAGCATAATTGTATTGATTAAAGAATTTTTTCCAACGTACTCATCACCACCTTCAATACATTAGTGCGTAGGCCCTGGCAACGGCGACATTGTCCTGATAACCGCGCTACAACCGTCCAGTGAGGACCCACCTGCCACCCTCAGACGCCACTGGAGTTCCCTAGTTGCCCCAACAGCGACAGTGCAGGACCCCACGCAGTACTGAGCTGCCAGCTCTCTAGTCCCCTTCTCTGGGGGACAGTTTTTCAGTCTGCCCTTGACTTCCACCACTGGCCAGTTCCTGCGCCGACTGTCGCTCACTTTGGGTCTCCAGAATGCTCAGGAGTATGCACCCACACTGGGGACCGGCCCGAGGACATGGAGAGAAGGCTATCATTCTTGGGATGCCCAGGCTCTCTGCGGGGCTCCCCTATGTCAGGCGCGAGCTCCAGTTTTTGTGTCTTCTCCAACAAGATGCTGCCTGGAGGCGTCCTGGGGCGGCGCTGAGCCCCGGGCCAGGGAGAACCCAGCTCGGGGTTTCCACTCTGGCGCCAGTTCTTCCTAGCCTGGCGCCCTTGGCACAGGCAACCACTCTTTAAGGCGCTGCTGCGGCTCAATCGTTCTCTGTGATTCACAGGTCTCTCATCTGCCTGCAGCCCCGGGCTTCCTCCCGCTCCCAGTCCGACGCAGGCCCAGAGGAAGGTGGGGCCTGGTGGGAAAGTGGGCTGGCGCGTTGGCTGTTCCCTTGCAAGGCGCCCACTCTACTTGTCAGAGCCGGGGCGGAGACAGGGGCCGAGCCAGTCTGCCAGGAAGGGTGGGGCCGCCGGCCTGGCCAGGACGTGGTGGGTCGGGAAGACAGTCTCTTCCTCTTCTGACAGTCTCTTCTCCAGCCTCTGCAAGGTAGGCGCGGCGATTCCGTGGGGTGTCCTGATGTGCTTACAGCTGAGGCAGGCATGCAGACAAGCTGGTATGGGCGCCCTCTGGGCAGAGGGAGGGAAGAAATTCACCCCCACGGTGGGAGTGGGGGGGTGAGAAGGGAAGGGAGCCCCAGGACTGAGGCCAAGGCTTGGTGTTGGGTTCTGGGGCTGAGTTTTGGACTGAGTGCAGGAACAATCACTCGCTGGTTCTTCTTGCCCTGCGTCCTCGTGGGGGCCCCTAGCCCTAAGGCCTCCAAGACTGCCCTTGCCAGCCCAGGGTTGCCGAAATGCCCACATACATCCCAAAATAGGCACCAGGGCAAGAGTCCCAAAATAGCATGAGTGACAGAGCAGGTGACCAGGGAGAAGCGGGCATTGAGCATAGCCAGGAGAGTGAAAGAGGTATGCAGAGATGTAATGACAGACGAACAGACAAGAGAGAGCGGAAGACAGAGGCAGGTAGAGCCTGAGAGAAGCAGAAAGTGAGCCTGAGGGGGAAAGTGACAAGGTGACAGAGAAGAGCAGGCAGACCGAAATAGAGGGACTGATGTCGCTGAATGAGAGTCACATGAAGAGGGAGTGGATCAAGGGGCTGAGCCCAAGAGACAGAGCAAATTCTGGGTGAGTCTGAGACAAAGGGAAGCCGAGGAAGATGCTCAGGAAGAGGGGTCTCCAGTTGGTAAGATGAACAAGAAGGGCTCGCCAGTGTTGGCGGGGCGTGGGAAAGGGGCCCCATCACACACTGCAGTGGGGTGATTTGAGATAATTATAATGCATACACCCTTGAACCCAGCAATTCCACTCCTGGGAGTTTCTCTTAAAGATAACATCTCACAAGTGGGGAGAGAGATATGCCCAAGGATGGTCCTCTTAGTTGCTAATGGTGGTGAAAAGAGGGGATCAACTCTGAGGTTGAATCCTTGTGCACTGCTGGTGTGGATGTAAGTTGGTGCAGCTGCTATGGAAAATAGCCTGGCAGTTCCTCAATGAATTAAACATAGCGTTACCATATGACCCAGCCATTCCACTTCTGGGTGTGTACCTAAAAGGATTCAAAGCAGGAACCTGGTACTTGTACATTCATGTTCACAGCAGCATTACTGACAGTAGCCAGAAGGTGGAAGCAACCCAAGTGTCCATCCACAGAGGAATGGGTGAACAAAACGTGGTCTATCCATACAATGCAATATTATTCAGTCTTAAAAAGGAAGGAAATCTTGACACATGCTACAACATGGATGAACCTTGGGGACATTATGCTAAGTAAAATAAGCCAGTCACAAAAGGACAGATAGTGTATGATTCCATTCTGTGAGGTTCCTGGAGGAGTCAAACCCATAGAGACAGGAAGAAGTAGGGTAGTTGGTGCCAGAGGCTTGGGTAGCAGCGGGGAGGGGGGGAGGTTAGAGTCTAATAGGGACAGATTTTAGCTTGGGAAGATGAAAATGTCTGGGGATGAACAGTGGGGATGGTTGCACAATAGTGTGAATGCACTTAATGCTGCTGAACTGTACACTTAAAAATGGTTCAGATGGTAAATTCTATGCTATGTGTATTCTACCACAATTAAAAGAATGAGGTTGAGCCATATGTGTCAGTATCAGAAGGTGTCTACAGGGAGAAAGGCAGGAAATCTGCAACGCTGGCAACTCTGGGAGGCTGGTGCTGGGCAGCAGGATGAACAGCACTTTCTCTGTCCCGTAACACCATGTCCTTCTGAAACCAGAACTGAACCCAACTGAGACCACACCCTGGGGTGACCTGGATTCCTCTGGAGGGTCCCAGCAGCCCGCACACAGCCATGCACTGCCCAGCCGCTCTCCTGCTCCTCCTCCTGGCTGGTGGGGCTGAGGCCTTCCGCATTTGTGCCTTCAACGCCCAGCGGCTGACGCTTGCCAAGGTGGCCAGGGAGCATGTGCTGGACACCTTAGTTCGGGTAGGTTCATCACTGTAGGATAGGGTAGCTGTGCCCCTAAGGACCAGGATCCAAAGCCCCCAGCCCTACCTGACCAGGGACATGTCCCAGAGAAGAAGGGACATCAAGAGACATGGGTGCCAAGACATGGAGCACGTTCCTTGCCTTTCGTTGGCCTGTCACTTCCCCTGTAAAATGGGTGCGGTGTGAGTTCAGATGACACTCACTCTTTTCCCAGGTCTTTTCTAGTCCCACTGCTCTCTGTGGGCCGCGGCTGGCATGCCATGACACCCTTGCCCACATCAGTGCCAGTTCCTCAAGGACTCTACGCCCCTCCTGGGGCGGCTGGCACTGAGTGAGGCTGGCCTTCCTGGTGCCCTGCAGATCCTGGCTCGCTGTGACATCACGGTGCTGCAGGAGGTGATAGACTCTACTGACAGTGCCATCTCCCTCCTGGTTCGAGAACTTAACCGGTGAGGTGGGCTCTGTGGGTCTAATCTGGGGCCCCTCAAGCCTCAGGGCCCCTGACCTTGGGCTCCCCTTTCCTGGCAGATTTGATGGCTCTGGGCCCTACCGCTTCCTGAGCAGCCCTCTGCTGGGGCGTAGCACGTATATGGAGAAGTACGTTTACATCTACCGGTAAGCACAGATGGTGGCCAGGGCAAACTTGGCACTTGACCTACTGTGAGATGGTTTGGAAGTCCCGAGGGCTACAGGCCCCTTCCTCCTGGGGCAGCCCTCACCTTCTCATTGCACTTTTTCTCAATGGATTAATTGAGATCCACTTCTCTACACTCGCCAGCTTTGGTGCTCGCATGTCCCTATAGCAGGAGGCCTTCCTTCTCCACACACAGATATGGGGCCCCTGTGCCTCTCTCCTGTGGAAGCTACTGGGGCTCAGGACAAGTCTGGCCCCCTCTTTGGGAGTGGCTGGCTGCAGCTTCTGGGAAGAGGGCCAGCGGGGGCCCCATCTTTGGCTTTGGGTTGATTATGGTTTCTGGAGACAGCCCTAATTCCCTGGGAGGACAGCCTGATGGGGAACCCATTGGAGTCAGGATTGAGAGGGAAGGGAACCTGTTTCTCTATGTAGATGAAATTATATATGTCTAGAATTCCTCCAAAATAACAGGGAAACAGAAACATGTCCACACAGGAATGCTCACAGCAGCATCACTCATAACACCCCAAAGTGGAAACAACCCAAGTGTCCATCAGCTGATGAATGGATAAATATTGGGTTGTTTGAAAAGTCATAACGCATTTTTGCAACGAAAAACATAGAAAAAATACGTCATGACTTTTCCGACAACCCAATAAAAGGTGGTCTCTCCATCCAATGGAATGTTATTCAGCCATAAGAAGGAAATACTGACCCATGCTACATCATGGGTGAAACTTGGAAGCCTATGCTAAGGGAAAGAACCCAAATACAGACCACATATTACTTGATTACATTCACATGAAATGTCCAGAATAGGCAAATCTACAAAGACAAAAAATAGGTCAGTGGCTGCCAGGGGCTGAGGGGGAGGAGAATGGGAAGTTACTGTTATGGGTACAAGGTTTCTTTTTGGGGTGATAAGAATGTTCTATTATGGTAGAACTGACTGTAGTGATGGCTGCACAACCTTATGAATGTACTAAATGCCACTGAATTGTGCATTTAAGCAGATGAATATTATGGCATGTGAATTCTATCTCAATAAAAAAATTCTAGAAAAAAGGCTAGGAAGGCTATGCCCACATAAACAGAGCTGCTGAGGGAGGGCCCCCTTCCTGAGTGCCACCTCTGATGTTGCACTTGCAAACCAAAATCAGTGATGTGGGGCCACTGCTTCCCGTCCCTTGGTCCTCCAGGTCACACAAGACGCAGGTCCTGGATTCCTACGTGTTCCAAGACAAGGATGACCTCTTTGCCCGGGAGCCCTTTGTGGCTCAGTTCACTTTGCCCAGCAAGGGTAGGAGAAGGGTGGCCCTGCTATGTGGGAGCTGGAAGGGGGGTCTGGCTGGCTCTATTGGGGGCTTGGTCACCCAGAGGAAGCTGGGTGGAGAAGGGTCAGGAGTGAGTGGGAGCCCTCCATCCCTGGGGTCTTGCAGTCCTTCCCAGACTGGTGTTGGTCCCCCTGCACACTACTCCGAAGGCTGTAGAGAAGGAGCTGAACGCCCTGTATGATGTGTTTCTGAATGTTTCCCAGCACTGGCAGAGCAAGGTAGGGCTGGGCAGATTACACAGGAGGGATGGGGACCGCATGGCAGGCTGGCCAGCCCTAATGGCTGGCCCCCTCTCCAGGACGTGATCCTGCTTGGGGACTTCAACGCTGACTGTACTTCGCTGACCAAAAAGCGCCTGGGTGAGCTGCTGCTGAGGACTCAGGCAGGCTTCCACTGGGTGATTGCCGATGGGGAGGACACGACAGTGAGAGCCAACACCCACTGTGCCTATGACAGAATAGTGCTGCATGGGGAGCGCTGTCAGAGCCTGCTGCACACTGCAGCCACCTTCAACTTCCCTAGGAGCTACCAGCTCACTGAGGAGGAGGTAAAGGCATGAGGCAGGAACAGGGTTGCAGGGAAGTCCCTCAGCCCCAACACTGACGTTTTGTCCCACTGCACACCCCCAGGCCCTCAACATCAGTGACCACTACCCTGTGGAATTGGAGCTGAACCGGGCAGCGCACAAGATCCAACCCCTCAGCCTGGCCGCTCTGTTGCTGCCGTCGATGCTGCTGCCATTCCTGCCTCCCGAGCTGGGCCTGGTGGCCTGAACACCCCCACACACACCCCCACACCCCCACCCCGTGCCTGGTGCCCACAGGTGTGATGACTACACTGCCTTCAGGACTCAAACCCTGGCCTTCCCTGCCCATACTGCCCTGGGGCCAGAAGCAAAGCCCGAGGGGCTTCAACCCCACCCCTCCTCCACCCCCAGCCCCACCCTACTAGAGTGCAGCCCTACCCTGCCCATCCCAGCCCTGCCCCTATTGGACTGCAGCCCTCTGCCTTTGCTTTGGCTTGTGTTCTTTAGTTGGGCTTGGGCCTGTGCCTGGCATTAGAATGTGGAAGAGGAAGGCAGGGGCCCTAAGGCTGGAGCTATAGCACTCTTCCCCTAGCTAGTGAGGAATGGGGACAGGGCAGCCTCCAGGGCTGGGCAAGGCGGAAGAGATCTCTGGGACATGATGATCTTGGCTAAACTCCTGCACAGCTCGGAAAAGGGAATTACAACAGTAGAGATTTCAAGAGAAGGAAACTTGCCTACAGGCTAAGAATGAAAAGCTAGATTGGGGGGACATTACACGTGCATCCATGGGTTGAGGTCATTTATTGTACACAGGATACATAGGAATCAATGTAAAAAGCCCAGTAGATCCAAGAAAGAAGATAGTTCACACACACACACACACACACACACACATGTGAACAGTGAGAAATATTTAAGCTCATTTGTAATTCAATGAATGAAAATAGCTGCATACAACTCTGGTGCCTGTGGTCAACTCAAGTTCATAACCACTGTAGCCTCCGTCCATGTCAGCATTCACATGGCATGCCCCCAGGGAGGCTTGGTTACCACGGATACAGGTGCCCAGAAAATATTGAACCAGCCATCATGTAACCAGAATAGTTGTGTGAATGCACGGTTGCAAAGGGCAAGAGGGTGGAGAACTGACATTAACCATGATCCTATTTAGGGTGTTGTCAAGGGACCCCTCCTTTCCCAGCTCCATTTTCCAGAGAAGAGTTCAGAAAAAGCAGTGGGACATCAGGGTCATTAAGCGCAGTTCCTCTTATTTATGGTTTAGAAATATCTCCCCGAAATCAACAATAAAGGTCGTTTTGAACTTTAAAAGTGGCTAAATAGATTACAAAAAGGCAGAGGAATCTTGTGTGCAAGTGGTGACATGCTGTGCCGCACACAGTCCAGACTGACCATCCTGCAGGCTCTTCTCCCAAGTGGAGCCTACTTTTGCTGCTCCCTAGACACCCCTGTGACCTAACACTGCTTTTGCAAGCATAGCCCCAAGCACAATTGGCGGACACCCAGCAACACACCAGGATACCCAGACTGAGGGGGGCTACAAACCCTTTGCCCCAAGGTCTCCAAGCTCTATGGACACTTCAGAGGGGTTAACTGGATGATCCAGTCTCCTGGAGGGCTGGTTAAAAAATAGCTGTGACCAAGCCCAGGGGGATGCATCTTTCATTTCTAATGCTGCTGCTGGCCCAAGAGTAGACTTACAACACAAACCTTTTCATCACTGGGGGCAAGGTACTATATGAAGGTACTGACCATGACCTTGGGTTTTGAACCTACAACCTCTGATCCAGACAGGCCCAGGTCAGTGTCCTAACTAAGCAACTGGGGAGGCTGTTGTGGGTTTGTTTCCTCACTACTGGCCCTGCTAAGTTGGCAGAATTTTTTGGAAGAGAAAGGACACTGACCCTGGGATTCCCAGAGCACCACGGTGCCCCCCCCCCCGCCCCCAACACACAAATGCAGATGCAAAGAAACAGACAGAAGTATACTTTTTATTGGTGAGCGTAAAGAGGGGGCAGTGCCAACACTCATGAGTGTAGGGCCCGCCATTTGTCCAGGGGGCCACGATTAGGGATGTATTTTACCCCACATCCATCTGGGATAAGCCGCTTTTTAGCCACCATGTCTTCAAACTCATCCGCATTAAACTTAGTAAAGCCCCACTTCTTGGAGATGTGGATCTGCGGAAAGAAAATAATTAAGTCAAGACGACTGGGGCAAGGAAAGGCAGGGCCAAAACTGTAGCACTAATTACCTTCTGGCGACCAGGAAACTTGAACTTGGCCCTGCGTAGAGCCTCAATCACATGTTCCTTGTTCTGCAGCTTGGTGCGGATGGACATGATGACTTGGCCAATGTGGACCCTGGCCACTGTGCCCTGGGGCTTTCCAAAGGCACCCCGCATACCTGTCTGGAGTCT
>NW_017732718.1:44605-52436 GCF_001890085.2 Hipposideros armiger | reverse complement strand
CTTCAGAAGAGAGCTGCTCATATTCATCTGACACCATGTGGCCACAGAGTGGGAACTCATCCACTTTTGCCTTCTTCCGCCCCAGGTCAAAGATGCGGATCTTGGCGTCTGAAAAGAGCTTTGGTAAGTTGTGTATGTGGTGCCATAGGCAACTGAATCAGTGCAGCCAAAGCAGTGGGGGAGCTCTTCCACTACTTACCAGGGACACCTCGACAGAAGCGAGACTTTGGGTACGGCTTGTTCTTACAATAACGGTAACTGCAGGGAGGGGAAAAAAACCCAGGTTCGCAGGGATTCACAAGTGAACTTGACTATAGGCACTTTGAGTGCTCCCTTCAAATTAAGACCAAAGGAGGGCTGGGAAAGCGGGGATCAAAACATCAATCTGTAAGCTGCCTCCATTCCTGGAAAATAACTCTAAAGCAAAACAGATCAAAGTGGCCAAAAATTGTTGGGTAACCATGTTGGAAACAAAGGCAAAAATCTTCCTCAATGCCCTACTGGGTTTTAAACTTCCTATAAAGCCAACACGTTGAAACAGATTTTCCCAGTTAAAAACATCTCTCACTTCAAGGAACTGTGCACTACAAATCTGCCGTGTAGCACAGTTCATACTGTCCATCTAAAGACTTTGGGGGCACGTGGCATTTCGCCTCCTAGCCACGTGAAGGGCTCCCGGCGCCCCCTGTAGGCCACCCGAGGCATCTGAGTCCTTAATGCACATAGCCCGGAAATAAGAGCGATGGCACACAAAGGCCCAGAAAGGGTAGTGAGCCAGAAAAGGCGTCGAATTTCCAGGACAGAGAGCGGAATTCAAGGTGAACGTCACTTCCATCCTGAAAGTGGCACAGCACATGCAGTACAGGGTCAATGCAATAAAGGGGGGAGCGCTTAAACAGCGACATCAAGTTTTAAGGAAAAGAAACACATGATATAAATATAAACAAAGACCTAAAACAAGCCGGAAGGTACTGGGGAAAACGTGCGCGTCTACTCCCCAAACAGGAAAATCGTACTAGGAAGGCCCCACCCCACGGTTGCTTTTAGTGGACAAATGTAGTTCTCCCTCCCCTTTTCCCAGCTGCGAAATTGCATGGATTCGGCACTTACCATCGGGCGGGGCGGCGGCCCATGGCGATACCACGATTTTCACCGGCTGCAAGGAAACAGACAAAGTCGGAATAGAACACTAAGACAGGCCTCAAACCAGGAGAGAGAAATGGCAAGGGCAACAGGAGAATCTGGAAACACACACACTCACCTCGCCGAAAGGAAAAGAGGCGCTTCCACGCTTGCGTACGCCTTATATAGCAGGGTTATCTTCCTGCGTAGGAACCATAGAGTCGAGGCGAGGGCGGGTAGACGCTCTATCAGACTTCCAGACCATAGACACAGTGGCGTTCTGCGCCTGCGTGCAGGCGTGGCTGGACACATGCGCAGAACGGGGAAGAAGCTGAGTACCCGACAGCGGCTGCCAGCTGCAAATGGCGTCTCGCCGCATTCCCTGAATCAATCGCGCTTCCTACTAGCCATCTTGGGTGTAGAATTCGGCCCGAGGCTTTGCTGTAACTATGAAAGATGTGTGTTCCGAGAGTTGAAAGAAGGGAAGTACTCCCAAGTGGGGCTCACGGCGGCCGTGCGCGTGTTCCGGAGGAAGCGCGGGGCCGGGAACGCGCTCTCCGTGCCTCCCTCTATCTTACACGGCCCAGAGAGAACGTGCCACGCCGGAGCCTCGGCCTGCGTTCCCTTGTCGACCGGGAGGCCAGAGCGGGAGCCCCGTAACTCTGCCCTAACCAGAGTCCGCAGGGGACTCGGGTGTGAGCCCAGCGCCCTGTCTATGTTTCCTGGAGGCCTGAGCTGGGACCTGTGCACGTCGGGGGTGGTCCGCGTCCGTCCGTGGGAGACAGGTGAAGGAGAAGCCTCCCCCTGCGATCCAGGGCCCAGAAGACCCCGTGAGCACCATTCAGCCCATCCCACTCCACGCACCCGCACCAGGCCGAGAAAAAAAAACATTGTGTTCCCTATGGTGACCTGAAAAAAGGGGGAAGGAGGGCTGTGACCCCACCCTAATGGGAAAGGGCACTGTGACAAACAGTCCCCGGCCCCGGTAGTCCTGGCCCAGTATGTTCCAGCGCCTTCTGACTATGCACAATTCTCTATAAAGCATGGTTTACACACACGCGAGCGCGGGCACGCGCAATCCTAGTATCCAGGCACAGGTGGGCAGAGCTGGGGCCAGACATCCAGGAATGTGCTGTCTGCCACAGGTGTCTGTCCGCACTTCTGGAGGTGTGGACAGCAGGAAATAAAGTCTTCCCCATGCCACTTGCTAGGTAGTGATTCAGAACCAGTTACTCGACCCTTCCGTGTGGTTTCCTCACCTGGAGAATGGGGATAATGCCACTACCAACCTCCCAGGGCTGCCATGAGGATGGGATGGATGAGTCCAGGCACATAGCAAACGCAGCAATCACCAAAAATTATGTTACCTGGCCTCTGATAGTTATGCCCTGGGAACACTGACAGGGCCAGTCCTCTCTTGGACAGAGAGACCTGCTGAGTCTCCATGAAGGTGGGCAGTGTTTTCAATTTGAGATTGCTGACCTGTCTTCAGCAGGGCCTCAGGAAGTCCTGGGTGGGAAGCCTGGGGTGAGGGGCCCCTTCCAGGGAATGGGGGTTTGCTCTGCCAGGAGCCCAGGTGTACTACCAGGATGGGGGGCAGTTCGTCTCTCAGCCAGGGGTTCACCAAAGGCCCTCTGCCTGTGGCCAGGTAAAAGCAGCCCCTGCTTATTGATGCTGTGGGTGAGGGAGTTCTTGGCCCACTCATTCAGACCTAGGCTGGGATGAACCCACTTTTTATGTCACTGTCCTTCCTTTGCACTGTGGAGATGGCCCTCCAAGAGCACTACTTTCAGGTGGAATCTCAGTTCTGCTCTCTCACCCTCCGAGTCCCATGAACTCTGAGCTCCTAGCTGGGCCCCAACCACGCCCCTGTCAGCCCTCTGATTTCATTGGCTATTTCCCCAGGGATTTTCCTCCCTTACCTGTGGACCACCTATGCATTTAAACATAGACTGCCATCCCTGGAGGGCAGGGGCTGGATGTCTGAGAGGCACCATCCCCAATCCTGGCCCAGGCAGCACTGGGTCAAGACACCAATGCCCCTGGCCACAGGGATGGGCCAGCCTGGGTCAACAAGCCATTGGCAACCAGGACTCAGAAGTTCCACCCCGACTCTCCTCACTCTCCTCCCACGTGGGAGGAGGCTTCTAGGCCTAAGATACACAACCCAGAATCATCAATTGAGAGTTTCATAAAATTGGTCATATAAAAAAGTATAACTTCTTGACAGCCCAAACCAGCAACCCTAGTCTCTTAAGAGACAGACTGAGGGAAAATGTTTGCACCGTATGTGACAAAGGACTAAGAGCCCTAGTGTATGACAAGCAGGGTCTTTTGGGGAGACACGTACGGTGTCTTAACATGTCAAATGCCCATAGGTTTTGACCTGGCAATTCTGCCTAGACATAATTATCCTAGATGGAGATTGACACATGTTCAAAGCTGGTAATTGCAATATTAATATAGATAGCAAAAAAAGGAAATGTGAAAGGACATCAATTGGGGATCCATTACGTAAATTATAATACATGGATTCTATCAAGTACCAAGCAGCCAGAGAAGACATGAGCTAGACATTTGTGTACTGACATGGAGGGATCTCCAAGATGCATGGCTAAGTAAAACAATCACAATCAAACTGTATAAGGTGTATGTTTTTAAAATGTGTAAGGTATATGTGTGGATAACTATATTGGTGATTGGATAGAAAAATGTAGTTAGAAGAGACCCAAAGTTTGTTAATCTTGCGTAAAATAATGTTGCTTGGTAAAACTTCAATTATATGCTTTAAAAGGATGCAGGGTGGTAATGTGCAATGGTACAGCTGCTGTGGAAGGCAACGGCTGTTTTTGGTTTTTTTTTAAAGATTTTTTTTTATTATTGGGGGATTGGGGGAAGGGGAACAGACAAGTTGCTGTCATTTTTGTTCTTCAGTCTAGTTGTGGAGGACGTTACTTGACTGGCCCAAGTAGGCGCCATCATTGTGCTCTTCCCAGGCGAGGCACATCAGTCGCCGGCTTCTGGACGGCTGCTCACTGCGGCTGCTCACTGCGGCTGCTGGCCGCTCACGCTGGCTGCTAACTACATACAGTAGCCCATGGCAACCCACTGCAGCAGGGGCTGCAGCCTACACTGTTGCCAGTGACTCACAGCAGCCAAGCTCCAGATTGAGCTGTTGTTCAGCATCTTAGCTGTAGAGGGCAGTGTCACTGGCCCTCATAAGTGGGATCCGAACCGGGGCCCTCTGGCGTCCCAAGCCAGTTCTTAACCATCGCGCCACTTGACCGGCCCCACGGCTGTTTCTTTTAAAGCTGAACAACCACCTCCATAGGACCCAGCCATCGCACTCTTGGGCGTTTATGCCAAAGAAATGGAAACTTGAGATCACAAGAAAACCTGTGCACAAATGTTCATAGCAGGTTTATTTGTAGAAACCTAAAACTGGGAACAAGCAATGCGTCCTTCAGTGGGTGCATGCTTGAACCAACACTGGTCGATCCACACCAAGGACTCTAGCTAGCCAGCAACACAAAGGAAGAACTAACTGTCCATACAGGCAACAGGTTGGGTGGATCTCAAGGGTATCGTGTGAATGGGGGGAAAAAAGCTCACCGGAGGTTACATACTGCATCGTTCCATTTGGGTAACACTATCCACATGACAAAATTATCAGGATGAGAATAGAATACTGGTCGCCAAGTGTTGGCAGAAGGAGGGGAGGGGATGTGGCTGTGAAAGGTCAACAGGAGGGATTCTTGTGAGGGAACAGGCTGGACATTGACGGCAGTGGTGGTCACTGGAATCTACACGCGTGATGCAAGTACACAGAGCTACGAGCTACGCGCATGTACGCGCATATAGACGCCTGGCGAAACCCGGAGCAGCTCTCGGATGGCACCATTGCCATTTCCTGGTGTGCGATTGCACTAGATGTGCAAGATGCTGACGTTAGGGGGGCTGCGGGAGGGGCCCCGGCCTCTTGTACGTTTCTATGTAACTTCCTCTGAATTTAATTACTTCAAAATACACAAGTGCACACCAAAAGCACACAGGCAGGGCTGAGCGTATACAGACAGGGTGACTCGCACGGCTCTGCATGGACAGGTCCTACACTCCGTGCGGGGACCTCTATTGTGCCCGCTGCCAGCTATCTCAGAGCCAACCGGACAGGAACACTGGGAAAGGAGCTCAAGAAAGATGAGCCTAGAGGAGCGAGCAGGACACTGGCTACTTTTGATTGGGCAGGAGAACTGTGCGTCAGGGCTGAGGGGCCTGGCTTCCTCGTGCGGTCTGGGGGCGTGTCTCGTCTTGAGCTGAGATTGATCAAGAGGTGGAGCTAGCCGGAGGGGTGGGCAGGAAGGCGGTGCTCAGAGACCCGTGGGGTGAAGCTGCTGTTGGGCTGGCCCAGAGGAGGTGAGGGAAAGAGCTCCAGGGCTATCGAGGCGCACGCCAGTGACGCCCCGGCCCCTTCGTCTCCACCCTCTGCCACTGCCGGTTCTTGCCCGGCCAGAGTCAAGGTTCCTGAGACCCGGGGACCTACGCCCTCTCCCCGGGAGAAAGCCACCACCGAGTCCAAGCGCCGGGAGACAGTGGGGATTCTGCTGGGCGCCCCTCCCGCCGCTCCTGGCAGGGCTTCCCCCACTGTCCTGAGGGCCCTCCTGATGGCCATGGACCGTGTATTGGTGCCCCCAGGGGTCTAGTGAGGGGGCAAGGAGGACAGGGACCCCACCCAGATGGCAGAGGGCACGGTTACTCTGTCTCCGGCCCAGCCTAGTCCTGGCCTCTGAGAAAGGCATTGCTCTGCACTCCTGGGAGATTCCACCCTCCCAGGGCCCAGAATGCGCACGCACGCACGCTTACAGGAGCAGTATCCAGGAAGAGGTGGGCAGAGGTGAGGCCCGTCACCAGGTAATGTGCTCTCTGCCAAAGGTGTCTGCCCACGCTTCTGGAGGTGGGGACTGCAGGAAGTAACCAAGTCTCCCCAGGGTCACCGAACAGGTGTGTCCTGCCAGGGAGGGAAGCCTGCTCCACCGCGCCTGTTGTTCTCCAGGACCACCTGTGGTCGCGGCCATCAGCTGGGCCTGCCTGCCTCTCACCTGGGGAGGTCAAGGTGAGCCCTGCAGAGAAAGCTCGGGGCTTCTCTAGAAGCGGGTGTGATCAGGAACCAACCATCCATCCCTGTGGTTCTCACGCTGGAGGGTGCAGGGGGGTGAGCACACCCAAGGGCTTGTTCAAACGCAGGTGGCTGGCCCTGCCCCAGCCTCCGATCTTGCAGATCCGAGGTGGGGCCTGAGAATTTGTGACTCTAACCATCTCCCTCTCTGGGGGTGCTGATGCTGCTGGTCCAGGGACCCCACTGTGAGAAGCACTGCTTTGGAGGCCTGAGGCTCCTACATACATGCCCCCTGCCCAACCTGGGACTGGCTTCTTTACAGGGTCCCCACAGGTCTGGGAAATGCCAGGCGGGTGCTAACCCTCGAGAGATCCTGGGCTTCTTGTTGAGTGGCAGTCACTCTTTCCCGCCTGGACCCACTGGAGGGCGCTGTCCCAGCCCAGGCAGGGAAAGGCTTTGGTTTCTGCAGGTGCTGAACAGTTCCCAGACTGGAGCCCGTAACATCTGGACATGTGGGAGAGAGGGGCAGAGGTGTGTGCCTGGGGGTTGGGGTGGAAAGAGCTCTCTGATGAGGCAGAGGAAAGACCCATATGCCCAGCTCGGGGATGGGAAAGGAACATGGGCCCTGAGACTTGAGAGCAAGACTTTGGGGGTGCATAGAGACCAGAAAGGGGGCTGTCTGCCCGGGAACTGCCCTGACGGTTGTCCGGCCTGTGGGTGTGGCGGGCCCTCCAGCCGGTGGGAAACTTCTGCCTTTCCTGCCCCACGGTCCCGACCAAGAGAGTCTCCCAGCTCCTGAGGGATGCTGCCGAGACCTGCTCACTGCCCGGCACCACCACCCACCCGCTTTGGGCGCTCTTTGAAGTGGTTGATGGTTGGTCTGTGTTCGTCTCCACGGTGACCAGTCACCAACTTGGAGCGGCAGGCAAAGTGCAAAGCCTGTCACTGGCCACCGTTTGTCCCCAGGACCCCAGCACTTGAGCGTGTTGTGGCTGGGGGAACGGATGGTGGAGTAGCCTTTGGCTTTCGTTTCCTGCGATCCCCTCGTCGACCCCCTTTTCCTGTTGGGTCATCGGGCTGTTCCCTGTGGACTGGCTCAAGCTCTCTATACATTAATGGTAGGAGCCCTGAGTCACATCTTGCCACTAGTTTTCCCCACTTTGTCACTTGTCTCTTGACTTTGTGGTTTGGGGATTGTGTTTGGTCAGGCAGATGAGTTTAGTTTTCATGTCATCAGACTTTCCAGGCTTTTCCTAATGACTTCTGGGGTTTCTTGTCGGTTTGTTTGCTTCACAATAAGAGTGGCCTTCAGCATTCAAAACCGTGTATTAGTTACCCGTTGCTGCATAACAGTTTGTCCCAAACGTGGTGCCTGAACGCGACTAACACTTGTGATCTCCCAAGTGTCTGAAGGATGGGATGCTGGAGGACTTGGTGGGGGATTTCTGGCTCAGGGTCTGTCACAGGCTGCAGACAAGGCATCAGCTGGGCTGCAGCCATCTGGTCTGCCTGTGGGGACAGGCTCTGCTCCCAAGATCGCCCACGTGTCTGTGGCAGGGGCCTCAGTGCCTCCCCACGGGGCCTGTCACAGGGCTG
>NW_017732718.1:29952-42385 GCF_001890085.2 Hipposideros armiger | reverse complement strand
GGGCTCCTCTGGAGACGCTCAGGCCAGGTGCAGCCCCATACTCCTGGGCCATCTGACCACTGTCCTCACAGTCCTTCTGGTACCCTTGGCCTGTGCTCAGGCCGAGCCCCCTTCCTGTCCCTCGACCCTGGGCTGGAGGTACCATAAGGAGTGTCAGGTTACCTTGCAGTCTTCCCTCGGGGGGCCGCCTGCCCACAAGGCCTGTGGAGGGCTGGACGGGCACTGGGTCCGCCCTTACCCAGCTGCAAGGTGCCGTTGCCTGGGCATCTCCCCTTGTGGCCTGCTCGAGGGTGGGCACAGTGAGCACCAGCCAGACCCTGTCCCACCCACTCTCAGTGCCCATCTTTGGCCTTCACCCTCTCTGCCCAAGGACCTGGGGGTTTTCCCACTGAGCATGAGATGTGTGTGCCCGGCCTGCCTTCAGCACGTGTGCTGAATAAAGGGCAACCTCTACCCCGCCCACTGCTCATGGGTTTCCTCAGCCCTGCTGCCCTGGGTGTGGCCTCCCTGGGATCATGGGGACCTGTTGTGACACCCATAGCGGGTCCCGGAAGTGGCAGAAGCCAACCTGATCTGCGAACGTTGCAGTGTCCTTTTGGGGAACGCCCTCCCTGAGATGCCTTGGGCCCGATGAGGAGACTGGTATCCATGACTGTCCCTGGCCTCTGAGGACCTGTCCCCAGATCTTTGGGTCCAGGGCCCCGGAGTGGGATGAGACTGTCCTGAGCCACAGAGCACCAAGTGCGCATGAGGTCCCCAACGCTGACACCCACGCACCACATGCTCGCTGACCCTGACTTAGTGGCTGCCCCCTCCTCAGCCCACTGGCTCCATCGGGCTTTCCAGGGGGTGCCCTGGGGCACCCTGGCTCCAAGCCCTGCAGTGGGGTGAGGCTGCTCATGCTGGGGCACCCTGTGGAAACCCCAAGGGTCCCCAGACAGACTGAAGTTCTCCTTGTTGATGTGCTGGGACTTTCTCAGTGTCTGGGGGTCGGCTTGGGTGGTGGCAGCCCTACCCTGAGGATCTGGCCCCCGCTGCCTCCACCTGGGTTTCTCCCAGCCTCCTGGGGGGAAAGGAAGCAGTGAGCGTCATGTGCAGAAGTGTGCTGGGGCAGGGGTGGAGGCTGAGTGCGGTGTAGCAGTGGTCAGCTCAGCCCTCCCCCTGCCTTGCCCGGACTCAGACCAGGCAGGACCTGCAGGATGGGGGCGCTGCACCCAACTGGGGTGGCCAGCCATCCCCTCCCCGACTTACTAGGTGAGATGAGGCCAGCTTGGGGGGGGGTCATGTGCCCGGGACCCCTCCTCTGCTTCTGGCACCTGTTGGCGAGCAGGGCTCGGTGGGGTGGAGTGGGCCTGGTGGCCTGGTCAACCTCTCTGCTGGCTCTAAGCAGGCGGCCAGGCCTCAACACCCTGTGTGTGAGCCCAGCTGATGACCCGCGCCTTGCACCTCCCTGTGTCCTCCTAGGGTGTCTTTTGGGATTTGCTCAGTGGGGAGGCCGGGTCCCAGGTCATTTGCCCCCAGCAGGATGGGGTCCCGGTGGGCGCTCCTCTTCCTGGTGCCAAATGCAGCTCCTCCAGCAGAGCCCCTCGCAGGGCCGGTACCCCAGTCTCACTCCGTTCTGTCCCCAGCCTGCCCTGTAGCCTGTTGAGGGCGGGCCCAGAGGGCCTGTTCCCCTCAGCTTGGCATCTTCCACCCTTGCTGCCCCACGTGTATCGTGATGCCTGGGCGTGATGTGGTGTTTGTGGAGGGCACAGGGACTGCTGGTTAGCTTGGCTGAGCTCTGGGGCTGTCTCCGTGCAGGCCCCACCAGGCAGGGGCTTGGGAGAGTGGGAGGCAGGACGGTCTCCTCTTGGAGGGGCCAGTGCACGGTGGGGGCAGGAGGCTCTGGGTGACTCAGGGGAAGGAGGGGAGCCCTGTGAGTGGAGAGTCTTGGGTGCCCAGTGGGCTGAGGGGAGAAGCGGGTGCCTCACAGGGACTACTGTTCCCCACGGGTGCCGGACCTCCCTGGGCTAGTCTCCACCTCCTCCTGTGCCCTCTCCAGCTGGGCAGCTTAGAGAAGCCTCCAGAGTGTGCCTACCTCCCTCCACTCCCAGCCTGGGATGACAGTGGGGGCAAGTGGTGCACCGGGAACGGGACCTGACCTTCTTCAGCTGTGTCCTGCCTCCCCTCGTGTAGAGGTATCTCCCAAGACTGGCCACCCAGAGCCTAGGGCAGCAGCGCAGCCCCAGGTGCAGGAGCCGTGAGGATCAGGTTGACTTTCTAGTCCTTTAATGCCCTTGGGTCCCTAACTGGTGCATCCTCATGGAGTCACAGTATGTGTGCACCTTCGGCTGTTCTCTTGGATGATACCTGCTGGGTGGTGGGATCCAACTTGCCCTGTATGCACCCTCGCTAGCTTGAGCAGCTGCTGTGGTGCAGCATGGGGTGTCAAGGCAGGAGCACCTCTTGACCTGCTTAGTGCTGTCTGCTGCTTCCCCTAAAAGCGTCATGTGGTTTGACATTGAGGGGTGGAGTCAGGAGCATGGCCTCTGGTATGTAGTGTTTGCCATACTCACAGGGCACTCCTCCGTTACCCTCAGGGATGTAGCTCAGCTTCCCCAATGCCACCCATGCTGCCCTCTCTACCTTCTCTGATTCCCCAGCAGTGCCTGGCACAGGTGGCTCTCCCAGTGATAAAGGAGCCTGGGTCTGGTGGACCACAGGCAGCTGCTGCCCCCCTGCAGTGTCCCCAGCCTTGCTGGAGAGGAGCCCTTAGGGAAGGAAAGGGGAGAGGTGATGATGGGCCGGAGCTCTGGGGAGTGAGAGTCCTGGAGCCCTCCGTTGATGTATGGGGAGATCCCAGAATCCCAGGGGGCTTTTGGAAGGGGAGGCCCCCTTGGAGCTCTCAAAGGAGGTAGTCCCAGAGCCCTGGAAAACACTAGGTGGAGACCTACAAGCCTGGGGTTCAGTTGGAGGCACACGGAGACCTTAAAAGCCTTTGAGGGCCGGCTGAGTGGCTCAGTTGGTTAAGAGCTCGCTCAAGAGTGTGAGCTCTGAGCAACAGCGGTTTGAGTCCTGGCCCGAGCTGAGCATCCGCTGAGCTGCCAACAGGTGGCAGGATGGCTCAGCTAAAAAAAAAAAAGTAAATAAATAAATAAGGGCCGGCCGAGTGGCGCGATGGTTGAGAGCTGGCTTGGGATGTCAGAGGGCCCCGGTTCCGATCCTGCATGTGGGGGCCAGTGACACTGCCCTCCACAGCTGGGATGCTGAACAACAGCTCAGCCTGGAGCTGGGCTGCCGTGAGTTGCTGGCGAAGGCCTAGGCTGCGGCCCCTGTGGCAGTGGGTTGCTATGGGTTACCGAGTGTGGTCAGCAGCCGGCGTGAGTGGCTGTCCAGAAGCTGGCGACTGATCTGCTTCGCCCAGGAAAAGCGCAGTGATATTGGCAACTTGGGCCAGTGGGGCGGCTTCCTCCACAACTAGACTGAAGAACAAGATGACAGCAACTTGTCTGTTCCCCTTCCCCAATTTCCCAGCAGTTCCCATCCCCCCAATTCCCCAATAAAAATCTTAAAAAAAAAAAGCCTTTGAATTTCAGCACCTAGAGCACTAGAGAGCACTCAGGTGCCCTTACGGGGCTCCAGAACTCTGGGGGTTGGGTGTGGAGCATGGGGATGGGGGTTCACAGAGCCCTTGGGACCACCAGAAGGATGCAAGAGTACTCACGGTCCCACGCAGCCTGAGGGGGAGTTCTGAGGGTGACCCAGAGCCCTTTGGAGCTATAAGGACTCTGGGCTAGGGATCTCAGAGCCCTGGGGCAGGAGGCTCAAAGCCCCTTGGCTTGGAACCCTCAGAAACCCTCCATCTGGCACGCAGTGATGAATGGATGTGGTTGTCCTTGGGGAATAAATGAATGAAAAGGGGGAGACTATGTCACATGGGCGTCACCTTTTCCCTTGCTTTTCTCATGCCAGACACCACATTGATTGCCAAGCACACCTACCTAGCCTCCTCCTTTCCTGCAACTGATGGAAGACCAGCGACTTAGAGAGGGCCCTTCCTTCCAGAAGCCATGTCATCTCTCTTCCCTTCCTTGGGATGCCCCAAGGCCAGCTCCCCTTCCTTTCTTGCTGCCTGTTCTCTCCACCTCAGCGACTTCAGCTTTGGCATGTTAACATTGCCACTTCCCCACGCCCCATGTGGGGTTCACTAGACTCCACCTGTCTCTCACCCAACAGCAGCCCCAGGTAGTGCTTGTGTGTGGGGGGGGCCCTCCTAACATACTTGATTTGGGATTGGTTGCTGAAACAAGCTGTGTCACTGTGACCCCCTGGGGTCTTGGTGTACTGGAGACCTGCCCCTCCCATCATACAGGCTCACGGATCTGACCATCAGGCCCTATTGTCACTGATGAAGCACCATCCTCTGGCCCTGCCTACCGCCCACAATGGAGCACCCACGTCTCAGCCCTTGCACTGGGATAGTGAAGGGTAGAGGCCGGGGGCCTGAGGAGTCCATGCCACAGGTGGCTGTGTGCTGGGGTTGGAGCCAGGTGGGAGTGGCTTACAGCAAAGAAGAGGCTGTAAGTGGTGAGAAAAGTAGAAGCAATTCATTTATTTCATTATTTTGTGTACTTTAAATGCACAAAAAGCCTGTGTTACTTTCAGGAAAACATACAAAAAACGTGTGGGGAGACGAGGATGCAGCAAGAAATCCCAGGAGCCCAGGGTAGGTGAGTCCCAGTCCCTGCCCTAATCTGAGCTTGCTGTGTGGCCATATACAGCGGAGAGCCCTAAAGGCTCAGGAGGCCATGGGTGCACGTGCTGGTGCTGCATGGACACTGTGCCAGGTGAGAGGCCAGGGCTGGCTAAGTCCTACCACCAATCAGAGGTGAGAGGGATTGATGCCAGGGCCCCACCTGTCCGGGAAGCCCCAGCCTCACCTCTGCTTCCCACCTGCCTGCTTGGAGCATCTGCCAGCCCCTGCAAGCTTTCCCACCAACCTCTGGCAGCATACCAACAGGATGCACTGCCTCACGTGGCATTCTACTTTGGGTTTCCTTAGCACTCACTGGCATGCTACTTTGGGTTTCCTTAGCACTCACTTTAAAAACGTATGTAAAATTTGAAGATTATGAAATACCCATGGCAGGAAACCAGGAGATGAGTGAGACTATAGTCAGCTGAGGAATCGGATTACCCAGACATGATAGAGCATTTCAGAATACTGGGAGCTTTCCCCCATGTCATTGAATACGCAGCTTTCCAGGAGAAATGGCCCACTGAGCACATGCAGCCCTTGGACACCAGGGTTGGCGTCAGCTCTCCATGCTCAACAAATCCGAAGCCAGCATTGTGCGTGCACCCTCGCCTGCATTTCCAAGTGGGCTTTCCACACCCCATGGTGCTAGTTATTTTCATAAGTACTTACAAGAGCTCTGAGTAGTGAGTCACGGAGCAGACTCCACAAGCAAATCACAAACATGTCTGTGGGTAACATGTGATCCCTATCCCAAGCCCAAAGCAAAAAGGGAGGACCAACTAAGCCAGGTGCTGATCCTGGAGACCCAGGGCAGAGCCCAACCCCTTCCCGAGCAGGAAGAGTCCACGCATGAAAAACAAATGGTCTTTTTATTGTGTCCACGAAAACAAAGTCAGGGTGGCCTTTGGTTAATCCCAACAAGGTGACAACAAACAGGAGGCATGCGATGACAACAACTACCATGTTCTCTCCAGGAGCAGGGTCTTGCCCTCCTGGGCCCTAAGGGTCAGAGGCAAGCAGGGCCAGGAGGCTCCAGAGGAAGGTCCACCCAGGCCCACCATGCTGCAGAGGACCTGAGCCTGCTACCTTCCTGTCAGGACAAGGCAGGACAAAGGCAGGACAAGGCAGGGGGAGCAAGCACTGCCCCAGGCCAGCCTAGCACCCCCAAGCTAGGACACACAGAAAATCCCCCCCTCCCCCAGCAAACCCTCCTAAGGCAGTTGGCCAGGACTTCTGAGAGGAGCTGGCCAAAGCCAGCCAGACCCTTAGGGCTGGGTCCAGAAGGGGTTGCCATCCTCAGCCTGCATGAAGTAGTAAACAAAAAGCAGGAAGGCAGCAAAGACCAAAAACAGGAGCAGCTGGCCCCAGAGCGGGACCTGACGGTCCTGGCCCAGACCAGCCCCATGGGCCTGCTTTTCTGGACGGATGGCACGGCGGGTGAGCCACAATGGGGGGGAAGAAGATGAGGACACAGCAGAAGTGGAAGAGGATGTGGGGTAATAGGACAAGCCCAGGGAGCTTCTGGAGATGTTGGAAACAGGGCGGTAGTGCGCGATGCTCTGGTAGGCGCTGTCCCGGCCATACACGGGGCGTTCCCTGAGGCAAAGAGGGGAGCAGATGGGCCAGGAGGGCTTGGGGCCAGAGTCAGTCCCAGTCCCTGGCCCTCTCCACTACTCACCTATCTTTGCCCTCCTCGTCAGGAGGGAAAAGACTGTCATCACGCACCTAAAGGGTCAGGGTGAAGAGAATGACCGGCAGGGTCAGTGTGGCCCTGTCATATCTCAGTCCAAACTTCCCTGGGCTACTCTGATCATTGCTTAAAAGCCAGGGTCCTGCCCCCCTCTAGAACCGTTCTGAACTCCTGGCCTTATGTCCATGGGGCCTTGCCACTTGCTCAGTGACTGTCTTGGCTATAGCTGCACTCTATTTTCTGCCCCAGGATTCAGAAAGAGCTCAAACCTAGGTCCCAGATCAGGGTACAGAGCATGTCCTATGTGTTCTAGTCAGAGTTCTGACAGCTCCCCAAAGGAGGGCCCTGACAAGCAGGTGTCTGCTGACCCCATCTCTCCCTGGAGGCTTGAGAGCCACCATTTCCACCCAGTGGCCTCCTTGATTTATCCAAACCCAGCTATGCGCCCCCTGAAGTTGTACCCAAGTAGAGGGTGCCCCACAGCTAACTCACCTGGTGGTGAAAGGTGTCAGCATCTGAAAGTGAAGCTGAGGGCTGGCGGAAGCCCTTGGATGTGCCCATAAACTCAGGCTCTCCGTAAGTCCTGGTGCTCAAGTAACTCTCCTCATAGTAGTCATCATTATAGCCTTGGGAAGGGGGGAACAGCGGTAGCAGAGGGGGCAGCGGTGTCCCCTGCCTGGCCCAATGGCCCTAATTTGAATCCCATTTGGGGCCTGTGACACTGTTTCTCCCCTCCAGGGCTGAGGGGCAGTGGGGGTTGAAGTCTCAGGATCTCTCTGATCCCTGAGGGAGTGGAATGACGTCAGGGCCCACCACTGCCTTACCCTTGCTTTGGTAAAGTAAGGCGTCCTCTTTCTTGGGCAGATCGTACATATCCGAGTCCACAGATGCTGAATCTGAGTCTGAATGGGGGGGAGGGGGCGCAGAACCATTTGCCCCAGGCTCCCTTTTCCCCATGCCCCTCCCGACCAGAACCCCCGCCACGCCCTCGAGACCCCATTCTCCCCACAGCCCAAACCCTGTCCCCACGGGCGGCCAGGTGGGGCTCTGAGGCGGGGGCCTCACCGGAGAACCGATAGGAGAAAGAGGATGAGGACGAGTTCGGGGGCGAGAGCCTCCGCCTCTGGGTCTCGTACTCGAAGATTTTCTTTTCGTAGAGCTTGCGAGTGGAGCCTGGCCAGACATGGGGCGCGGGGCAGTCAGGGGCGCAGGCAGGGAGCCCGAGGAAGGGGTCCCAGGAGGGGCCGCGAAGCGCGGACGGGAGCCTGGGGAGGGGTCGGGGGGGGTGGCGCAGGCCTAGCGCGGGGAGGGGGCCCGCCCGCTACCGCGTACCCACGACAGGCCCGTGCGGGATGTTGTACTGGCGCAGCACGGCGGCCAACTCAGCGTCCGACAGGACCGCGTAGTCGTCCATGGCGGGCGGCGAAGGCCTGGGGTCGACCCGGGCCTGGTGACACACGCCAAACTGCCTCGGAGTGCGGCCGGGGCAACACGAAAGCCTCGGGAGCGGCTGCACTCGCGTCACGCCTGCGTCACGGTGGCGTCACACTCGCGGGTTCTGCGGACTGCGCGCGCAGAATGGGGCGGAGCCAGGCCACTGGGAAGCAGCCGGCGCAGACCGGTCCTGTAGGGGGAGCGGGCGGGGCGGAGTTGGTGAGCCTAGACGTCACAAACAGGAAGGTTTGGCTAGAGGAGAAAGAGAGGCGGGGCTTCAGCGGGAGACAGAGCAGAGCTGACCAGTCTGATGGTGGGAGCGGGCGGGGCTGCACGCCCAGGAAAAGAGGCGGGGTCGACGAGCCATGCGTCACAGGCTGTGGCGTTTGGGCTAGAGTCGAGAGAGGGGCGGGGCCTGCACGCGAGGGCAAACAGCGTAGACTCGCCTTGACATGGGTGTGGGGCGGGGCCGGCGAGTCCAGACGTCACCAGCTGGCGAGTTCGGGCGTGAAGTGAGGAGGAACGGGGCCGCGCGAATGGAACTGGCAGGAACTGGCTAGGACGTGGGAGCGGGGCGGGGCCGCCGTGCTTGGAGTGGCTCACCCTCCTTAAGTCATGTGGGCTCCGACCGGTCTCTTCAAGCCCCCACAACCCCCACCCCCAACCCCCTGGGCTCCAACGTCTGGGCTTCCCCGGCCGCACCCCGGCCGGCCACCCTGGCAGCAGCGGGAAGGGGCTCGAACATAAGGGCGAGCCCTTGGACAGCGCGGGTCCCGGGCCAGGCGCTGCTGCTAGCGTTTCGACCGCGTGCGCCACACTAGGGAAGCGGCCGCGGCAGAGCCCGGGCCCTAGGCCAACCCCCAGGCCGACCCCCAGACCTCCAGCCACAGGACGGCCTTCCTGCTGCTCTGCACGGCCCTGGCCTGTGCACCTGCACCCGCTGGTCCCCACTGCTTCCCCCCTCCCTGCTCCACCCAGGAGGAAATGGGGCACTGGGCCAGGAGGCTGCCAGCACTCCAGGAGCTAGCAGCCTTGGAAGGGGCCGGCCCGTGCCAATGGGCACTGGCAGAGGGCGCCGTGTGATGCATGCAGAGACAGCGAGTGTCCGCCTGGGGTTGCCGTCCACCTGGGGCCCTGGGGGTTTCCTTTCCTGTCTGAATGGGCCCTGAGCCCAGTGCGACCCAGGAGATGGCCAGGCAGTGGTCCCTTCCAGATCCAGAGTGGCCTGCTCAGGGTTTCCAGTAAGGCCTGGCAGGCTCTGAGCCCCTGGGTCTGGATGGGCTACAGTGCCTTGGCAGTGCAGAGCCCCTCCCCACCAGGATAAGGGGGCCAGAGGACTGAGGGGGGCAAGCCACAGAAGGCTGCCAAGACCTGCTGAAGAGCCTGGATTGTCACTAGGAGTTGGTAAGGGCCTTGGTCAGTAAAGAGCTTTCCAGTGGAGATTGGAAAGAAGGTGACATGTTGTAAACAAAGACAGCCAATGGAGTGTGGGGCCAACTGAGATGCCCCTCCCTGGGCAGGCCCAGAACTGGGAGCATGGGGAGATGAGGTGCTGTCCCTGGTCTCGTAGATGATAGCTGGTGACAGGGAGAGCAGAAGGAAGGAGGGCTCTGGTTTAGACTCAGGCTGGCAGGCCCAGCTGGAGAGGGTCACAGACCAGTTCTCCATGGAGGTTTGCTAATGGGGTGGAGAAGAGGCAGCCATCCAGGGAGTAGTGAGGAGGTGGGGCCGTGGTTTGAGCACATACAAAGACCCTCAGAAGAGTTGCTGTTGGCTGGGTTTTTAGAGTAAAGGTGAGGCCTGCTCTGTCCCGTAAAATATGGGGAGGAGGTGTGTAGGTCACAAACACGTGCATGCATGGCTTCAGAACAGGGAGGGAGATAGCGTTGGGGTTTGGGCCACTAGAGGCTGCCTCATGGAATTTTGAGTTTTGGCAAGATCAGATTCCCCAGCACCTCTCCAAGCCTTCTTCTGCAATGCTGGCCCATGTCCCAGCAGCTAAGTCCTCCCCCATGCCACCCCTCCCTGTATGCATCCAAGCTGTTTCCTTATGAGGTCAAGGAATTCTAGGTTTGCCTTCTCCCCAAGGAACACCCCCTCCCCGGCACCTGCCTTGGCACTCTGCTTTTTATGTCCCATCCCCGTTGTTCCAATATGAGGTCCCACCACGGATGGCAGCAGGAGGCTGAACTGTGATGGTCCCCTGTGTTCACCCCATGGGCACCTGGTGCCCATGACCAACCCCACTGCAGCGCAGACCCATTCCAGACCACCAGGCACCAGGGCAAACCCTTGACCATCAGAGCTGAGAGGCCCTCTGTACCACCCCCATCACAAAAAGGAGGAATTGGGGGGCCAAAGAAGATGGAGACTTGTCCATGGGTCCTGAGTGCTGCGACTCATTCATGGACTGTTCCCTCAGCCAGTACCTACTCCTCAGGTCAATGACCTGGACAGTCTGGCGCAGCAGGGGCTCCAAGTCCTCAGAGGGGCTTTGGGGAAAATCTGAGGCCTCCAGGGGAGTCTTCCTGGGAAGGGTGGGCAGAGGTAAAGAAGCTGAGTTTCTGTGGTACTGCAGCCAGGGTGGAAAGGGCTAGGAAGGCGCTGAGTCCAAATCAAAGAGTAACGCAGTTTCTCTTTTAAGGATAGAGGGGGGTGGCTTCTAAGCACTATATTGTATAACTTGCACTCCCAGCCAGATTGAAAGTTATAAGGAAAAAGAATATCAACATGAATATTTTTCTCAGCATCCATATCCAAGGACGTGATTATTCACTGAGCTATTAATGTTTTCTGTAAGATCAGAATCTTTTTAATACTTTAGTACTAAACTTTTCTCCTCAAGGATGTTAAGAGATCCTTTGGATTTTACCTGGTATGTGAATGCTTTGAAACATTGCTCAGATAGTAACAAAAGTCATAAGATGATTATTGTGAAAATGTATGTGTGGAAGATTGTCACAATCAATATAAAACAGTGAATAGTTAGCTGACCAAAAGCCTCTCAAAGAATGCTTTGTGTTCCAGCCATCGGTTCATCTGGGAGCCGTTGGCACGGCCAGTTGGAGAGTCAGTCTGCCTTGGCAGCAGCAATAGAGCTGATTCTAGTGGTTTTCCAAAACCTTCAACACAAGGAGAAAGAAGTCTTTCATTTATGACGATCATCACCAGGGAACAGTTGGTGCTGTATAAACCTTCGTTCCCCCTAGACCTGGAAGAAATAGAGACCAAGAGCTGTGTGTATTTCGGGGTTGTGTGTGGAGTGGGAGGGAGGCAGCAGTGTGAAGAGAGGATTCAGATGGAGGCGGGGGTCCTGAGATCCAACTACATGGCCTGCCTCCTTTGTGCCCCCCACCTCTTGTACACCTGGCAATGCCTGTGGTAGATGGGTTTCCCTCCTTGAAGGATAGCCTTGGCCATGAGCTCCAACACAGCCTCCTTATGGACTTGAACTCAGGTAGCTCATATATCTAGTGATGATAACCCACCACCCTCTTCAGCTGTGGTGGTGAACGGGTCCCACCAGAGGGAGCAGTGAGAGATGGAGATCCTGGCACTGCTAGGAGATCCCACCATGGGTCAAGGTGGAAAGGTCAAAGCAGAGCTACTAGCAAAGGCAGGAGTGGATGTAGGGAGGCTTGGAGGGTGATTAATGCCTTCCTGTTAGTTTAAACTTTAAATCGCCAAATTCATTTAGCAGGGGTGACCAAGCTTCTTCCTTTCTCAACTTTCTTCCCTCCCTGCCTCCCTTCCCTTTTTCTTTCCTTCCTTCCTTCCTTCCTTCCTTCCTTCCTTCCTTCCTTCCTTCCTTCCTTCCTCCCTCCCTCCCTCTCTCCCTTCCTTTCTCTCTTTTAATGAAGTAGAATAGAATAGAAAATATCAAAGAGCTTTGCAGGTACTAAGGGAGAGTCTTGTTTTGTGAAATGTTTGTTTTAGTTATTTGTGATTGTGTGTGCACATGCACATGCTTTATGTGGCCTTCCTTGGAAGTGACATTTGAGCTGAATCCGAAGCTACCAGGAAATGGGCAGAAGAGGAAGAGGGAGCCTGGCAGTGCCAGGGCATGGCTGTGCCCACCCAGCACACAAACACTTGGTTCTTTGGCTGCACCCCACTGTACACTCTCAGGCCTTGGGACTGCATCTGATTGTGCTTTTAGGAATTCAGTACCATTCTGCTGCCCGCTCCCAGGCCTGGCACCCAGCAGGGGCCGACTCATTGGCAGTCAGGCTGCTCGTTCATCACCGGGCTCAGATCCCTGCCCCATTGGGGCCTTGCGGGTGGTAAGTGCTCAGTGAAGCACACCTGCAAAGGTCTGTTGTCCCCACCACCCCAGTGGGCAGAATCTGACTTGCCTGGCCAGCCCAGGCTTGCGGCAAAGGCAGGGGCAGTGATTGTGGGTGGCTCCCTGGAGGAGGTGGCTTTTCCAGCCGGGTTGAGACGTGGGCCCTGCGGACCCCACGGGCACTTGAGGCGAACCTCCCCCGCATCACCCCAGCAGCCTTCACTGGGCGGTGAGCTCATCAGGGGTGGGGGGTGGGGGGTGGGGAACGTCACCAGGCAGCCGGGGC
>NW_017732718.1:27186-29837 GCF_001890085.2 Hipposideros armiger | reverse complement strand
CGGGGCGGGGGTGCGGCCAACAAGAAGGCGGGCGGCGGCGGCCCATTCGCGTGGAGGCGCGCGGCGCGCAGCGGACGCCAGCGGAGCCCGGAGGCGCCGGGCGCGGGCGCGAAGACAAGCTGGGCGCCACCCTGCGGTTGCGGGCCGCCCGCGGGGACAGCAGGTGAGGCAGGCCTCCGCGGCCGGGGTCCGCACGAGACGGTCACCGCGCTACTCGCGGACCCGGGGCGGGGGTGGTGAAGGCGAGCGGAGAAGTCCCGAGAATGTAGGCACCCGTGGGCACGCAGGCCCAAGCCAGGTGCAGCTGGGGTGAGTGAGAGCAGTGGAGGAGCCCCCTGCGCCTGGAAGTGCTGTGCCCAGGGGCTGCCTTCCCTAGTGTACCTGTAAATCTGTGTCTATGCCCAGGAGTGTGGGAGCCCAAGGCCATGGGGGTTTCTGAGAGAGAGGATGTCTGAGCTTTTGGCAGAATATGGGCTCGCATGGATTCCCATGAGCTGACCACTGCCTGACTGGGAAGGACTGTCCTTGGAGCAGGACATAGTGTGGGCTGAGGGTGAGTGGCTGCCTGGCAGGACCCTTTGCAGCCAATGTTGGGGTTTTTGCTGGCACCAGTCGTCGGTACCAGCTGCCCTGGGCACAGGGGAGCTGGTTCTGGGGCTGCTGTACTCCATGGGGGCCAGGGCAGGGCTGTGGCCAGGAACAGGAAGCAGCGTCTCCTTGGACAGGCTAGATTCCTGGGCTGAGCCCTGGGCCCTGTCCCAGGTTGGCTCTGAGCTGAATGTTCACCACCAGCCAGGATGTGAGCTGCAATGTGCCCAGATTCCCATGCTACCCGGCTCCAGGAAAAGTAGTCGAAGTCTGTTGGCAGGCCCACCGGCACATGCTCCAGGCTGCATGGTCAAGGTGGGAGCTCAGGAAATGAGTGTCCTCACCTGCCACACTTGGACTTGCCTGGGCAGCCCAGGTCACTTCTCCCCGTGCCATGCTGAGGCTTTCTTCACCAGCTGCCGTGCCCCTGTAGGAGGGCCTGGCCTGGGGTCTGAGGGCCGGGGGTGGGGTGGGGTGTGTCTAACATCCAAGAATCTACTCCAAATAAGGGAAAATATGAAAGAGCTGGATTTAGGCTTCCTAGGACTGCCTGCCTGATCTGGGGGCTTTGGGATGGGGCGCCATCTGGTGGTAATACAATGTCCCCTAGGGACAAGAACACTAGACTACTACCCCATCCCTTGTCTCCCCCAAATAGGGGAAGCCTAGGGCTGGAAGCCAGGACACCCAGTTCTCTCTCCCTTTCTGCTGGAGTTGACTACTGGTCAGTTACTGACTCAGTTTCCCTGCTCTCTGAAGATTAAGGAATGAACACTGATGACCCAGTGGGATGGCACTTAGTAAGAGGAAAATCAATTCTTGATGTAATGCTGTCCTTGGGGAACCTGCTTTCCAGTGGGGCAGGGGGAGCAGAAGGACAACTCAGCCCATCTTGAATGGGGCCTGGCAGGGAGGGGTCCATCCAGGTTCCCCCTTCACGGCTCTCCCTCCCACCTCCACCCCAGTTCCCAGACACTGTGGTACGGAGTTTTGTGCAGGTATGATTGAAAGTGGTCAGGAGAGAGGAGAGTGCACAGGAGGCGGGCCTCAGATTGGAAAATGTTATTTGGAGTCCCTATCACCACCATTGGGGAGGAAAAACCAGTGGGGTGACAAGCAGCCTGAAGCAAATGTGCTGGAGGGCAGGGGCGATGCCGGCTGGGACCACCATGGGTAATGCTGACACTGAATCATGCAAGAGTCAACCAGCCATATTTGGACATGACATGCTGGCTGAACCAGGGCCTTCTGTCCCACTAGTCTTTAGCAGATGATAACTTAATTGCTGCTACTCTGCAGCTCAATCTAAGAATCAAACAGGAGGGACAGAGACCTAAAGAAAGGAGCATCCTGGAGAGGGAAAGTACACAGAACTGGGAGGAGTGAGTCCACTCTGGGGATGAAGCCATAGTTAGGTTGGCTTCTCTTGACTGAAGGGGGTGACAGTGTGTCCCCAAAAGGCCTCTTGCTGGTCTCCATTTCCCTACAGCAGCCTCCCCACTGTCTCCAAAGTTATCTACCAGAAAATTAATTTTGAGCGAATAGTTCCCCATTGTCCTCTGGACACAGCCCAGGCTCTTCAGCAGGTCTTGGCAGCCTTCTGTGGCTTGCCCCCCTCAGTCCTCTGGCCCCCTTATCCTGGTGGGGAGGGGCTCTGCACTGCCAAGGCACTGTAGCCCATCCAGACCCAGGGGCTCAGAGCCTGCCAGGCCTTACTGGAAACCCTGAGCAGGCCACTCTGGATCTGGAAGGGACCACTGCCTGGCCATCTCCTGGGTCGCACTGGGCTCAGGGCCCATTCAGACAGGAAAGGAAACCCCCAGGGCCCCAGGTGGACGGCAACCCCAGGCGGACACTCGCTGTCTCTGCATGCATCACACGGCGCCCTCTGCCAGTGCCCATTGGCACGGGCCGGCCCCTTCCAAGGCTGCTAGCTCCTGGAGTGCTGGCAGCCTCCTGGCCCAGTGCCCCATTTCCTCCTGGGTGGAGCAGGGAGGGGGGAAGCAGTGGGGACCAGCGGGTGCAGGTGCACAGGCCAGGGCCGTGCAGAGCAGCAGGAAGGC